>NC_137497.1:28911220-28996220 GCF_041902795.1 Electrophorus electricus | reverse complement strand
TCACCTCAAAAGACTAGGAGACTTTGTAAACAAAGAATGATACAATTAACTTTGGGATCTCATATAAAACATTTGACAAATATTTCACTGTCACAAAAGAGCAGCCTGTGTATGATTCAATAAAAGATCATTTGCAATAAATGGATTAAAGGTGTTAACAATAATTTCATTTATCACTCAAATCAATTATGCATTAAACCCTTAAACACATTTAGATATTTTATATAATTTATATATTTAACTCACCTCTATTCGCATATCTATATTTCTTGTCTTTTCTCTATAGAGCTGGATACTGGTCTGTGCATCAATATGTGTGCTATGCTTGACTGTCAGGACAAGAGAATTGGTTGCAGGGCAGAACCGGAGCAAGTGGCAGCAATCGTCCCAGACGTCTGACATCCACACTGATGTCCATTCTTTGAAAGCTGAAGGGCTAAACATAGCATTAATCGATCAGATGAACGAAAAGGTTCATTTGTTGCTTAATGTTTTGCGATGTTCTTGCCCACCATGCACTTGATAAATGGACTTTAGTTACTGCTTGTGCTAAGTACTGACTTGTATCTTCTCCAGCTAAACCATTTTCAAATATTTGGTAATCTGCATACAGATGTTCAAAAACTATAATCTGGATCAGAATTACCCAGATTTGGAAATCCCCTGATTAGGTCATTCATTTTACTTTTTGCTGACTTTAAGCAACATTGAATTGGATCATCCTAATCTAGGTACAAACTTTTCAATATTACCAAATCCAGATTACGAGTGCTCTAAATGGTACTACATATCACATATAATGGGTTTATGATGGGACTCTGAAATCTAATCTGATTTCAGAGTCCCTGCTTACTTTTGAACAACCTATTTTCAAGATTCAATACAATCCGGTAGATGAAATCTGATTAGATTACTTCTAAACTACTGTGCCTTGGTGATTCCAGGAGTGAATTACAGTGGATCATGGAATACTGCCCCTTTATAATAATATGATACTAAGATCACCGGACAAAGAATTACCTAATAGCGTGTAATACCTCCACGAGCACAAATAACAACTGCATGGACTGG
This sequence comes from Electrophorus electricus, assembly GCF_041902795.1. Classification (NCBI taxonomy): domain Eukaryota; kingdom Metazoa; phylum Chordata; class Actinopteri; order Gymnotiformes; family Gymnotidae; genus Electrophorus; species Electrophorus electricus. The sequence goes on along the minus strand of NC_137497.1, from coordinate 28,995,149 downwards.
ACAAGTTTCTGGTTGTAGGCTACATCAGTGTGATGTACGATGAACATGACACCTAGTACCATTTACAAACGAGATTCATATGACCTGGTTACATGTTTCCAGAGTTACATGTCCCTTCTCTCACTATAACCAGGCAACGTTGTGAGCAAGATTGAGCAATGTCCTCTTGCATGACACCCTGTATTTCCATTAGCTTTTTGCCACTGTTGGTTGACCCCTATGACCACACTCTTCAATACACCTGCAGTTTCAGTTACTTCCTCCACACTATGGCCTTTCACTGCATTCACATTCACTGCACTGTACCAACACTTCTCCATCTATGAATCCCATCGCACACTCACTGATATTTATAGCCCGATCATCCTCGTGCAACGCCATCTGCAGGAGCCTGAATTTACTACCACCTTAAATATAAAAGGTGACAAAATCTTTTGTCCAGGGAGCTTGTTGAGATATTGATACTAAAGCTCAACAACCTACACAAATGTGAAGTACATACAGTAAGTCCTAACTAGCCCTACTCTACTGTATATGAAGTAGCAAAGAAGGTGCAACCTCACAATACTTAAACCTCATGGTTCTTTTAAACAAATGCAAAAAAACATGGGATAGATACCCTCACCGTGATACACTGTTGATCTTAGCACAGATGAGTAAATAGCATCTTCTCAGTCTGTCTTATTAATTGCCACACCCTCCTATTTACATTATACTCCTCCCAACCCTTAATCCTCCTTATTTCCACTGCTCCTGAGTCCAAGAGATACTCTCTATGTGCTATCTACTTCAGCACATGGTGGTCCCCCGTGTGTGGCACCTGAGCTGGTTCTACTGCCATTTTGACTTCACATTCAGTTGATTAAGGTGCAGCAGGGCAGAAACCTGATTAACTTGATTTGCTGGACAGTTGGCCTCTAATGATGTTGTTACATTGAAAGACACACTCCTCTCAACTATGGCACATTCCACTGCTTACTTTGGTCTGTGCAGGCCATATGGCTGCCTGGTTAATTCTACATGAATACCAGCACTGAATGTGATTAAATAGCTCTTTCTTCATGAAGACTTTCCCAAGACTTTTTCAAGGCTGTGCCAAAACTTTCCAAAGGTCAGATTTGTAATGGTCATTAGCCCAATTAAAGGGAAAACATGAAATGTGGTACACATTAAGAAGACTGTGGAAAGCAGTAATATTAATTATATACTTTAAAAAAAACTTTTTTCTCTTGCTTTTTTAGAAAAATATTATACATATATGCAGACACATATACATCTTAAGGTTAATGTATTTTGTAGGTATAGTGTATAATGGTATAATGGTAGTTATAAGGTGGGTATAATGTATTTTGACAAAAGAAAATCCACACATCTTCCAAAACATAGCCTAATTTTCCTGCTTGTGAAATGTCCTGCTAATTAGAAGGGGCATCAGAATATATTAAATAACTTTGTTCATGGATAGGTTATGTAATAAAAATTGTATTACTATGAAATAAGGAATTATAGATGATTCATACAAACAACTGAAATAGCATGCCATTATTAATCTTTAACTTTGAAATGTAGCGCTTGTGTTTGGTTATGTATATGCTATGTATATAAATTAAGTAAAAGACAAAAAGCAACATATTTATACAATTTTTGAAGGGCATGGTCTGATGGGGGGCTTGCAGAGATGTAACCAGAATTCACTTCAATAGATCAAGGAAAAATAAATGCTTTTTGGATAAATTGATATTAGCAATAACACACACGGAGAAAAAGTCAGCTAAAGTTTCCTTGGCCACAGCCTTCATGAGTGGTAGCTTGTGACTCAGTAGTTTTCATGTATTCAGTAGTCTTACACTTATTCCTACTATACTGCAAACAACAAGTGATAAAAAATAGAAAAAAAATAGGAAACAGTATTCTGTTATGTTGTGTTCACAGGTCGTGTGACATAATTCATCAACAGACTTCAATCCCTAAGAGATGGTTCCTAAAAATAAGAAAAAGGAAAGTATATGTAAACTTAGGTGAAGTAACTCACTTGGTTAATGCACTTATTGTTTCTGCATCGCCTCTGATTTGTGCCAGTTCTACTGGTGTGTATCCTTCCCTATTGGGCAGCGCTGCCATCTTCTGACCTCCAGACTGTTGAAGGTAGAAGAGGGCAAGGTGGAAGAGACCCAAACGTACAGCTGTGTGGAGAGGTGTGTCCTTACAGTGGAGATCTGAAAGAAAATCAACAGCAGGAAAATACATGGATCAAAATGCTTTACGGATGTTTTGCAGATCAACAGCCAGGATAACTAATGCACAACCTTAGTGGTGGTCATAGTGGTGGTGGAGGGTGATATTGTCATGGACTGATATGTATTGTCTTTATCTGTTTTGTAACCACGCCCCCCGGGATTGCACACGTGCCCAGGGTTTGCTGTTAATGTGTCAGTGTGTCTATTTAAACCCCTGTCCACGTGTGCTCCATTTGTTGGTCATTGTCACTACCTCAGTCTCTAGTGAGTCTCTAGTGCAAAAAACCCGTAGCCAGTAACGTCTGCGTTTGTTTTCAACGTTTTCGTATTTATGTGTAGCTCGTTAGTGTTAAATGTTTAATAATGTTCACCCTCGTGATTGTATGAGTGCCACTTGTGTTATCTGTGTTTTATGTCAATAAATGTTTTGTACCATTGGGGAAGTCTGTGCGTCCTGCCCCGTGCCCTGCGGCACTCGGGCCAGAAACGTTCCAGACAGGATAATGAAAATATAAGGCATGACATGATTTGGGGCTTAACAAGCAATTCAGTTAAGGAAACCATGTACATGGCAGGACCAAACAAGACCCTAGTCCTGCTTCCAAACACTTAAACACACTCGTGCTCAAAGTTCTAAGCTGTGTACTCTTGGTAAAAGGGCATTCAATGTTGCTGGCCCCAAGCTGTGGAACAGTCTCCCTTTTAAGTTGCATGCTTGTTTGTCTGTGGCTATTTTCAAAGCTACTCTTAAAACCCATCTTTTCCAGATAGATTATGGGTGAGCTAGAATTGAGATTTTTTTAAATTGTGTATATTGTGTTTGCATGTTTGTACATGTTATTTTTATCTTAACAAATTATATAAACATGTTAATAAACAATGGCAGGTGTAACGATAAGATAAAGCCAGATACTTACAGATAAAATGAGGTGTCTTTTTAATCAGTTATGGATAAGACAACACAGTGGTCAAATTACAGGCAAGCGTCAGAACCAGAATCATAGAAGTAACAGAACCACAGTGCATCACAAACAGGGTATAAACAGTCCAAGGTCGAAATCCTTAAAGACAATCTAATCAGGCAGGCAAAAACAGAAGAGAGGAATCGGACAAAGAACAGAAATACCGTAAGACAATCGGAAATAATGCTCGGTATGCACTGACAGTTCAAGTGGCAATACTTTGCAGAGTGTGTCTGGTAATGACAGGTATAAATAAGTAGTGTAAATGAGTAGCAGCCATAGTCCGGTGATGATGAACGTGTGTATGGTTGGTGACTGGCTGGATGTTCTTCTTCATCTGAATGTCGTAGCTATCCAAGGAAATGGGTGGCGTGACAGTAGGACTAAACGGCTGTGTATGGCTGAAGTGTTTTTGTGCTCGCCAGTAAAATATTTTATCAAATGTGAATTATGCCCCTCTGGTTCCAGCCCCTCAAAACTATATAACGAATAAAATTCTGCGGTTATTTTGTGGTTGTTTCTTCAAAACCAAATGATCTTACAAAATTAAAGAAGTTTGTAACAAGTTTGTAACTTCAAATTGGTAACAAGAGTACAATAATCTAGATCTTTTTAGATCAAGAAAGACAAGAAGGACAAAGATCATTGAAGAGCTATCTAATACTAGGTTTCATAAATAAATAAATAATGTTTCTAGGACTGCCTTTCTCCACCTCAGGAACATTGCAAAGATTAGGAACATGCTTTCCTCACATGAAAAAGCTAGTCCATGCATTTATCACTTCAAGATTAGACTGCCGTAATGCATTATTATCTGGCTGTGCCTAAACAAGCTCTAGCTAGTTCAAAATGCAGCAGCCAGAGTTCTTACTAGAACTAGAACATTTGCTCACATCACTCCTATCTCAGCGACTTTACATTGGCTCCCAGTAAAATTTCGTATTGATTATAAAATAGTTCTAATGACCTACAAGCCACTGAATGATCTTGCCCTTAGAGATGCCCCACTTGCCCTTATGATCCACCACATCTGCTTAGATCGAAAAGTGCAGGCACTTTACTAGTACCAAGAAAAAGAATAGAGCCTTTTCCTATAACGCTTCCACACTATGAAATAACCTTCCTGTAAATGTTCGAGACCCAGACAATCCCAGAGTCTCAATATTTAAGGCTAGGATGAAAACCTATCTGTACAGTGAGGCATTTTATTAACTGCTTCCCATCTTAAGTATAGGTATAGATCTGGGGGTCCATTGGCACTGAGAGTTATGATAAACTGGGATGTTATGATGCGGTCACTTCACTTCCCTTCACTCTTTTGTCACTCAAGTTTGTTGACTGAGAGTACTGATGTTCCAGGGTGCCCTCATGCCTGTGTTTCCTTCTGGCTCTATTCTTTTAGCTGTGCTGCCATGGCTAGATCTGCCAGAGTCCATCTTTGCACATTATAGTTCCCTAATTTACACACCCTCATACCTGGACATGCCTAATAATCTATTCTCCCTTTATGCCGAGGTACACCTACCCCTGATGTCATGATGTTACTGAGCCTCTACCCGTCTCAGCCGCCGTGGCTACTCCCACCACCCCCTGAAGTCCTCTGTTGTTGCCCACCATACCTCCAACCCAACCAACTACTTCGCCATTGCGCTTGATGGGTGTTCTCTTGCAGGATGGGTTTCGGACACGTGCACACCATTGGGACAAGACTAGAACTCTAGAAAACTAGAATAGACATTCTTTTTTTTCCATTTTATTATTATTTATTATTTTTTCTCTTAAAATTATTATTGTGGTGTTATTATTGTAGTGACTACTGAGTCACAAGCTACCACTCATTTTCCTTGACACTTTCCTTTGGCTTGCTTACTGGGGGCTTGGACTTGGACATTTATAAAGCTGCTTTATGACAACATCTGTTTCAAAAAGTGCTATACAAATCAATTTGATCTTATTTGATTTGATTTGATTTCAAACATGTAGAGTGCCATAAGGAAAGGTTTTAGGTCCATTTCTTTTTTTGTTTTAAATTAATGACCTGTTTTCAATTTGATATTGGTCTTGTTTGGTTCTGTCATATCATACATAAAACAAGCACATGTTTTTACAAAATATTAAAGTAGAACTAACCTTAACAACTATTTGAAAGTAACAGCTTGTCAGGAGTTCAAAAAAACACACCATCACTGACACATTCTACCATCACTGACACATTCTAGCTACTCAACATATAAACATTCTGTTTTGCATGACATCCTAAGCATACTCAGTAGTGTACAAAAAACACATTCTATGTACTGCCACAGGAAGAATATGTTTTCTGCAAGTGTTTATTTGGTGTGTGTTTGTATATATACATGGGAATTTGATGGTATTGGTCATTATTTTTGTTGTTTCTAGAATTGGGCTCTTCTGAACTGAGATAGTTACTTTCATTCCTGGGATCTGCTGCAGCGACTGTTCCATCTTAGGCCCTTCTTCCCTGATATTTTCCAACTTTTCATATCCCTTCCTTTTGATATTTTAATCACATAGCACTTCCTTTTCTACTACCTTTGCTATTTTATGTATCTACTATTAATATGTGGTTGGTTCACCACTACTTGATTATCTGTGCAGATTGGGAGGTCCCTCAACATCTTAGACTTATTGTTTCCCACCACTCTTTGTTTTTCCTACCAACTGGACTTGGGGATGTCCAGTTCATATGACTTAAATATTTTCCTGTATACATATGATCCCTGCCACTGGGTTGCATCTCTCGGTGTACACTTTCCATGCCAGCATCTTCTATCCTACTACTAGGTGTTAGATTGTCTCAGAGGCTCCTTTACACAGTTCTGCATCTTGTTTCTTGTCTGGTGTGATACACGCCTTTTGACTGACCTAGAGTTTAGTGCTGGATGTTGTGCTGTCATGATTAGTGCTGCTGTCTTTTTGTCCTGTCTTTTACAGCCATTGGTAGGAATGTCTTATATCAGCAACTTCTACTATCTGTCTGCAGGAACTTATCCTTCCATAGCACCTTCTCTGCTTCCATGGTGATCATGTCACCCATCTGTCTGAGGCAGTCCTTCATCATCTCATCATTGAGGGCAATTGTTTCATGCCTCATTGTGGACAATGGATCAACCTTTCCTCTTGGATATATATCCACACACACATACACATACACAAAATTCCCCACTCGCCCTCCAGGTGGTCATTTTTCCTTCAAGCTCAGGTCCTCTACCAGAGAGTCCTGCATAGTATCTTAGCTGTTCCAAGGACTGCACTCTTCTGGACAGAGATCCCGGATGCTGTTCCTGGGATCTGGAACCATTCTCTCAATTTGAGTTTCACAGCCCATATTGCTCCAAATACTATGGTAGCCACCGTTGCCTTCACCCACATCTTTTCTAGCTCTTCTTTCACCCCTTGGTATTTCTCAAGCTTTTTGTGTTCCTTGTTTCTGATGTTGCAATCTCTCAAGATGGCCAAATCTATCACTATGTCCGGTTGGTTAGCCATTACCATCTTGTCTGTCTGTATCTGTAAGTCCAACAAGATCTTAGCATGGTAATTTTCCACCACTTTTGCGGGTGTATCCCACTTAGAACATGGAATTTTCAGTCCGTACTTGTCACATATGTTTCTATACTATTCCAGCCACTTGCTTATGGTGTTCCATGTACCAGCTACTTCCACTATTTACCGGTGGTACATACCGTGCAGGGGTTTTTCCTCCCAAGAAGGTTTTTCTCCTCCTCATTTTCAACCTCCTCAGGTTTCTGATGTCTGAGGTTCTCATTAAGCATTTCATCACTTGGGGCCATAATCCTGGTACTCCTGGATCTTGGTTGTTTCATCCTGGTTAGTGGCTCTAATGCATACTAGTTCTTGGCACCCCTCCTTTCACTTAGTGTACAGTCTCAGAGTTCTGGATTTAGGATGAAACCCTCTGTGAATTGTGAGGAGTTTCCTTGTCTTGATGTCAGTGGCTTCAATCTCCTCCTTAGGCCATCTTATTATGCCATCGAGGTATCTGATGACTAGCAGAGCATAGGTGTTGATGGCTCGTATCTTGTTTCTCCCATTCAGCTGACTTCTCAGGACTTGCCTCACTCTTTGCATGTATTTGGCTGACTGCTTTCTTTGCGGCCTTTTCATGATTCCCATTAGCTTGTGGGATTCCAAGGTACTTGTAGCAGCCCTCAAAATCTGCTATATAACCTTCTGGTAGTGTGATCCCCTCTATTCTAGATACCATCCCACTCCTTATCTGTCTGGTCTTACAGTCTTAAGTGACTGTTTTATCCACCAGCAGCTGGTGCTTCACTCCTCTGGTGTTTTGGCCAATGCCTATCTGGGTCCACTCATGTACAGTAAAGTGAACAATATGTTAGAGAGGAATTAATTTTTTTAACTTATACTTTTTTCATTAGTCACTGTCACAGCACCTTCCTCGATATCCCTAAAAGGGAGGGTATCGACTCCCCTACGCCTTCTAAGAGGAGGAAAATGAGGAAATAGAAGAGAGACTGTGCTCTCCCAGATGCCTCTTGTACAGCAGAGCCTTTAAGCCTGGAGGAGCCGTCAAGCCACTGCTCAGAAACTAAGCCCGCACTTCTTATCAGTTCGCTCTGTCCTTACTTAGAGGAGGAGGGTTGTCCTGAGGGGTTAACAGAGGATCTAGGGGATTCAGGGTCGAACACAATGGCGGTCGACCAGCCCCCAAGGAGCAGGAACTTGAGAGGCATGAGTTCTACTATGACTCATACTCGGAGGCAGGATCCAAGCACACCCTCTCCTCTCACCACAGCATGGAGCAGCTGCCCCTGGAGGCTCTCTCAGACATGGAGTCAGAGCATTCTGTCGACTCCTACATGGAGGTGGAAGCCTCACCTGTGCCCAAGCCTATGAAAGGCACACACCACTCAAAAGCCTATGCTCTCCCTTGTAGGGCCTCTAGGAAGGTACAGGTGTCATCCGGTATGCGCTGCCACAGAGTTGTTGTGTCCCCTCACAAGTCCACCAAGACAGTGATGGACTCTACGGTGCCTGAAACTGTAGCTGGTGGATCATCTGGCGAGCCACGGCAAGAAGCGCTCCCTGGCATGTCTGCCAGCAAGGCAGGGGTGCCTTCATCACCAAAGCAAGCAACCCTGCCTCAGCCAGCAATGGGGGTGTTGGCCAGTACTCTCTTCTGGTCAGCTATGGGACTTCCACCTGCTGTTCCTCTGGGAAACATCAGTCATGTTCCTGTTACTGTCACTGTTTTGTTGCCCATCACAGTTGTTGTGTCAGTCTCTCTGTCTCCCTTTGTGTCTATTCCCCTTCCCATGAGTGTGCCCATCCCTGTGCCTGTCATTGTCTTGGTCCCTGTGGTCCTTCCTTTTGTCCTGTCCATGCTGGCTCGTGTCAGGTTGTTCGGTCCTCTGGTCTCGCCGCTTGGTGGTGGTCTGGGGGCCGTGGCCTGATAGGCTGGCATGCTGGGAGTTGGAGGGGTGTTCTGTCAGGGCACGGCCCCCTCTCCTAGACTCCTCCCCATTTGTGTGTGTGTCTGTCCATTATCACGCCCCTGCTGTGTTGATCGTCCATGTCACACCTGTTTGTAGTTATGTTCCTTGTTAAAATGTGTACTTAAATCTCTATTGTTCTGTTGTCTGGTGTCGGTGTTTACCCCAGTGTGTATCTTGTATTGTATGTGAACACACGTATTGTTTAATGTATACGGTTGTTGTGTTGTTAATGTTTGGTGAGTCTTACATTATTCATCGTGTTGATTACTTTCGGTTTGTGTTTTTTGCGTTAAATAAAGACCAGTTTGTAACGAGTAGCCCGAGTGCCAAAGGGTGTGGAGCAGGACGCACAGACTCCCGTGACGCGGACAAAGGTTTATTAACATAAAACGAAAACAACAACGGGGGCACTCACACAAAAGAATAGTAAACACGAACACACATACAGTTGGCGCCATGTACACAACGTGAACATTAACACAGACTACATAAACATTGACGATAGTCACCACTAACACACACTGACATTAACACGCTACATCAACAATGACCAAAAACACTGCACACACTGATGTGGGTTTAAATACACAGAGACAAACAAGGTGCAGGTGTGTGCAGGTGTGGTTACAAACAAAATCCCCCCACTGCACGTTGAGGGCCAAACCACGTGACTCGTGAGAGGTGAGCATTCTGTGACAGAACCCCCTCCCAAGGGGTGCGGCTCCCGACGCGTCCTTCCAGTGAACACGAACCTCAGGGTACCATGTACACAAACACAAACACACAGCACGGCAATGCCCGATGCCAACCCAGTACCAGGCGGGCCAGGTGCCGCTAACAAGGGAGACCTCGTGGCAAGAGGGAGAAAGGCCTCTTCCCTGCCTCTCTCAGGGCAGTCTGGTATGCGCCCAACAACATTGCACTTGAACCTACAAGAGGCACAAACACAGACAAACAATAGCACCCACACATGAACACATAAGGTGCTGTGACGTGGCGCCCGCCGTCCACGCAGGCACCTTGAACGCGTCTGTGGCCTCAATTAACACGCGGGGGTGCACGTCCGCCCTGGTTCCAGACATGCTACCCTCCCCAATGGTCCTCCTCTCGCCTACCACTCTAGGAGTGTCCCAGAGGCGGTTTGCCTTCAGGATTTTGGGCAGACCCCTCCAGTCTTGCTGGCGAGTCTGCTGAAGGAAAGGGACTTGGGCTTCAGCTCTGCTCAATGGCTCCACCCAACCTCCCTCTTTCTGGTTGTTGTGGTGCCCTTCGGTCCTTCTCAACCCAAGCTCGATAGCCTTAGGCTCCCCGCCAAGAAATTCCAGGGGTGTTCCCCTCCACTTCTGGAGTGGACACGGACTTCAGTCACGGTCCTCTCCCCAATCTCCTGGGATCCAGCCAGCAGAATGGGGGTGCCTACGCACCTCCCACTAGGAAGTCCGTCTTTAGCCGAAGGAGCTGGCGTCCTGTGGTGGTTGGTCATTTTGTACAAGTTTAGCTGTGGAGACTTGTCTTGGCATCCCACTCTCACGACATGATTGTTACAGTCATCGTTAAACTGTATTTTATTTCTGATTAAAATAATTGATGTAGCTCATGCTGGCCGAAACAATGTAAGAATGAGCACTCATGTTATACATATTTTATACATGTATCCGGAAAATTAGCTCCATCTTAACAACTGTCTCCAAGCAACAGCTTCTCAGAAGTTCCAATCTGAACCACAGACAAAAGAACATATATCCCTTTCATATTCCCTTTTAAGGAAAATTTCAACAAATTTCTAAAAAATGTTTTCTTTACATTTCAGTGTTTTCAAAACTAATTTAAAATGTTAATGTCACAACATTTACCTCCTTTAAGCTTTTCTTAAGGCACAGAGATGCATTTAGTTGCACGTTCAAAAAGTTTAGGTCTTTGTCCAACCACAAGAATAAATAAAGTTCAATGACAGCATATTCTAAGGTGATTTCATGAATCACAAGTATAAGTGTTCTATGCTTTGTGGAAGCTAATGGAATCCAGAGTCTTGAATTGAATCAATTTTATTTGTCCCTGAGGGTCAATTAAGAAATGGGCTTACAAAAATTATTAAAAGACACATACATAATAAATGATAAAATAAATTATATGCCCATTCTTCAATTCAGGTAAAGTGGTAATTAGTCAGTCTAATGGCTTCAGGCACAAAAGTCACCTTCCATCCACCCGTGCAATATTGCGGACAGCAGTAACGATAACCATGACACAATGGCTCAAATGCAGAATGGATGGCATAGGAGGGATCATTAATAATGGAACATCCTTTTCTTAGTGTGTGTTTGTTAAATATAGTCAATGTCCTGAGTGGACATTGAAGTGTGTGGAAATGTCTCCAATCATCTCCATGTTTTTTGGCCAGTAAAAGTGGCTGTGTATTAAATGCTTATGAAAAATGCACAAATATAATTCTGGCATTTGTTTTAGGTCCCTTGAGGTATGTATGTAGTGAATCCAACAAAAATACTTTAGCATCATCCACAGGGCAGTATTCAAACTAAAGATGATCTGATCCTGAGCAACTTTAATATTATGAGATTTAACAGTCTTCTCAAATGATTTTATTATCAAGGATGTAAAAGTTATTGGTCAAAAATAATTTAAGCCCTTAATTTAGCTGGTCAGCGCAATATTTTATTGTTGTACCACATATGCCATCAACACCTGCAAAGTTATGTGAATGGCTTTAGAACACCTAGATACACTAACAGACATGATAAAACGTTTTTGTCCAAAACATAAATCTTGCCTTAAATCGGGCAGAGCCAAGATTCCCATATCAAACCTATTAAAAGCCTATTCACCTGGATATGTGTGAAGGAATCGCTCACCAGAGTCCCTTGCCTGTAGCCTCAATTATGTAATGGTGGCTTTGGATGTGGCACTTGTTTATGCTTTGGTCTTGTTTCACATGTCTGTTTTACTCCCACTCCCCACTCAGGTGGCGCATGTTCACCTCATTCTCTGCACCACCTTTGTGTTGCTTTGTCTTTATGTTTTGCTTTTTTCAAGCCATTTTGTTTTATCACATCTTTACCCATCACTGGTGTATGTTACACTGACATTTGTTACATTGTAGCTTTGTTTTTGTTCCAGTTCACTTTTATGTTGAGTTTCATTTTTCATTCTTTTTATTACACTCTTCAGTTGGAGAGCATTTGCATTTGCTTCCTCCTTCTTCCTCCTTCTTCCTCAGGTTGGTTGGATGCCATTTGTGGGCTACACTTTTCAAATAGTGCCACAGATTCTCAATTGGACTGAGATCTAAACATTCACTTGGCCATTGCAGGGGTGTGGTAGTTAGGTAGAGGATGAGTGGGAGTGTGGTAGATGGTAGAAGATGCAACATGAGTTCTGTGGTTTTGGTTTCTGCTTCCTGCCCTGTTTTTGGACTCATGTCAGTGTTTTGCCTCGGATAATCCTGTTTGTTGTTATTTTATCCCTGGGCTGTTGTTGACTGATTTTTCCTACTAATTTTTCAATTCAAACATTCATCAAAGGTCTGAATATGCACCCAGTCATTCAGGCTTTCTAGCTACCTTAGCTATTTGTCAGGTTTAGGTTTAGGACTAAAGCCTACCATGCAAGCTATTGTCTCAGGTTTGTAACAGCTTGGAAAGCATGACTGATCCATAGACTATTGTAGTGATTAGCTTTGCAGCTTGGTTGTTATATTGGTAATATTAGATAACTCCTTTTATGAAGCCTGTATTTATAAGCCATGATAAATGTTGCTATAACTCTTTGTAACTTGATAATAATGCTTTGTAAGCATACTTATAAAATCCAATAATTCCTCAAAAGGCTCTTATAATGAATTATTTTGTAACTACTACATGTAGTAACATAAGTCCCACTATAACGGATAATGACCTGTGCATAATTTTATATATATAACATTTTATATATAAAATTTTATTTATGCTGGCCCGAGTCCAATGGGCGTGGAGCAGGACGCAGACTCCCTCGATAGTGAAAGACGTTTATTAACACAGAACATATACTACGACGGTGGCGCTGAGACACACAACATTAACGTTGGACATGACTATATATTTAACCGGACACAGGCTACAGCTACATTTAACAATGGCTACACAAAAGTTTGACAGACTTCAGTAAACAATGACCAACGCGATGCACACACTAGCAGAGGTTTAAATAAACAGACAAACACTCGACGTTAAACCACGTGCAGGTGCGTGCCATCACGGAGGGCGTGGCTACAAACGAGGGCGAACAACCCCCCCAACGATGCAGGCCGTACCACGTGACTCGTGGGAGGGCGTGTCCTGTGACGATTTACATATAATATTCCTCATCATTCCTCATTATAAGTATGCTGTATGCGCTGTAATTGTGTAATTTAAACACTTAAATGCAAAATAATGTGATTTTTTTTCACAGCGTTATAAGAGCCTTTAAAATACTGCTGTTTTCCATTTCTGGTCAGTTGGATTTGATGCCATACACATCAAGGGTTTTCTGAGCAATCTCTGCTTGAATGCCTTGTCACTGCGTGAATGCCACCATTTCACTGCGTGTTGTACTGTGTATGACTATGTATGTGACAAATAAACCAAACTTGAACTTGAACTTGTGTAAGTGTTTAGCTGTAGGGCTAGCTATGGTTTGTTGAACATAAAATAATTAATATTACTTAGAGCAGCCTGCACTGAAATGTTCAAAGGGAATGTTGCAGATATTTTGTATTGTGTGCTTTTATCCTTAAGATGGCAGAGTTTGATGTGGAAAAGCTTTTCAATAAAGAATTCAGTTCTGTAATGTCTGGTAGGCTCATGAAACTTTCTAAACCTAGCTTCTTCACATAGTAGTTCTGTCACAGTGCACAGAGCACCCAGCAGGAGAGACATGCCCACTCCTCCACAAAACACTTGCCACGGTCCCAATCACCCACTTATTGATCATTACACACACCCGTTTAGCATCCTCTTTGGTTCTCCCCACTATAAGAGCCTGCAAGTAGCTGCCATCAGTGCTGCACATTGCTGATCCTTCAGAGCAACGGACCGTACTGCTGCCGCTGTGTACTTCCTTCTGCACTATCAACCCTTCATCACTTGACGACCTCTGAGTTCTTACCGCTGTTTATCAGTGGTTTTCTTTGTTTGTCGAGTCTGAGCTTATTATGGAGAATAAAGAATTATGATATACATGAGATTGTAAACAATTTTAAAATTGTATTAATTCAATATCTAGTTGATTTAGTTTTTCTTCTCAGATACAACTGTTGAAATGTCAAAAGAAAGAATCAAAAGAAAGCTAGATTTAAATAATGCTCAAACAGAAATTCAGTGTACAAAAGTGAGCCTGATTAACAGCCTCAGTGTCATGAAGAATTTGTGGAAAACCTTTTTAGTGTTCAATAGAATGCTAGAGAGAGAGTGTAAGATGGACTACTGTCTGAGTGAGAAACTGTGATTCTTAAAGAACTAACCAACAAACCTCAGAAATTGCTTATTTGTTCTGAGAGCCTATGAATTGGTACTGGAGTCATTCACATCTCAACATTGAGCAGGCAAACTGAGATTATGACAAAGTTCCCAAAGTTCCCTGCGGATTTTACTTGTGTGTTCACCAAAAGGGAGCAATCCCTACTAATTGTCTCCTGGTAAACATAGTCTGATTAACAAAAGGCTAGTTTATATGCAAAGCATAGCTGAACCCAATCTAAGTGACTGTAAATGTCCTGTGGTGCTGGTTTTGAAACCATTAAAATTAATGTTGACTATGTATGGGTGATTTGGGGAGTTCCAGAATACATCAGATTCAGAGCAAACAAACTGTTGTGTGTTTAGAAACTTTGTATACCATATGGAAATATAATCAAACTTTTAAATAAAAGAATTATAAACAATATAAAGCAGAATTAACACAAAAGGTGGTGAAACTATTATTGTTTGTCCCCCACAGGGGAAAGTGTTACAACCTCACCAGCTCATGGGGCCTCCATTTCCCAAAACTCTCCTGTGACAGCCGTACCCCTTCAATGGCTGCATGCTCCAGCTTGCCAGCTTACTGTCTCTCTAATGTCTGCTCTTTGTTTCTAACCAATCATCTGCTGTATTTATTACCTGTTCCACATTCACCCCTTGCAAAGTCTCATCAGCATTCCCACTATTATTCTAAGCCTTTCTACTCCTTTGTTTATTCTGTCATATGATCTTCTGTTGTATATCATAAATGAACCTTTGCCTTACTGTTCAGCCATTTTCTGGATTTACCCTCTGGATACTTTTGCAGATTGGATTGCTTATTGAATTTTGACCTCTTCCTGTTTTGTAGATCTTGACTCTGCTCACGAATCTATTCAGTATAGATGGCTAATAAACATCTTTTAATAATTGTATTCAAGAGCATGATTCTATGTGTTAGTCTAACAGGAAGGAGATCAAATGATTAGAGATAGGCACTGACTTCCAGTGTGTTTCAGATACTAACCTGTGGCTAATGAAGCAGTGCACCTCTGGATGGTAAACCCATAATGCTGTAGTCTTTAAACAAACTGCCTTATACAATGTGATATATAGGGGCACCTCAATATATAGGTAGTTATCTAGTATTGCATCCAGCACGTAACACCATTTAAAAAAGCAAACCGCAAACTGAATTTGATCTGAAAAAATAAATAAATAAAAAATCAGGTACAGCCTGAAGAAAAAACCAAAGTAGAGCCTGATGCAACACTCTTACCTTGAGTCTCTTGAGTCTTTTGGCTGTTCCAATGTAGATGAGACTGTATGTTTGCAAGTGCCTGCGTGATTTTCACATCAGCATCAATGGGCAGCTCCTTTGCGCATCTGCACTCAAGACCATGTTTGCAGCATACAGAGTTGCCTCTGGAGCTAGGGTTGTTCTCCCTGCCAGCTCCTGCCTGTTCTTTGGACTCATGTAGTCTTTGGTCAGACCCTGAAGTTTCTTCTGGCTCAGCAAATCCAGACGGTCCATACTGCACATCAGAACTGGTCTCCTCACACTGAAGGCTCCCATCCAAGCAATATTTCTTCTTAATCTCCTGGCATTTGCTGGAGGTCAGGAGGTCAGGGGTGGACAGGAGCAGATCGGCCACCTCTTGTATGTCATCCAGTTTGTACTCCAGTAAGAGCGCCTCTGAGCTGAGAAGAGTGGTCATCTGACCACAGGTGCTGCCCTGATCCCAGCAGTACACCCAAAGTAAGACCCTCTCTGGGACATTGTGACCTTGGAGACAAAGGCAGGAACAACTCAATAATGTAAATTTTAAATAGGTCCACGATTCTATATTTTACATTTCTTCTTAGATGATACATTTTTAATATCATTCAAAAAGAATTACAGTTTGTATATGAAATTCTGCAAAATACATGTCAAAATTCTATGGAATTAAGGTAAATGCATGTGGCTTCCTACAGTAAGTGTAGCTTGGTTGTCTTAGAAACATATCACCTACACGGTAAGATTGTATTGGTCATACTATCTAATGTTACATAAGCCTTCTATTACCATACCCCCGGGCAGTGGTAGCTTAGATATTAAGGTCTTTGATTAGTCATCCTAACGTTGCTGGTTCAAACCCCACCTCAACCATGTTGCCCTGAGCAGGGCTCTTAACCCTCAATTGCTCATATTGTATACAGTCATGACTATAAGTGGCTTTGGATAAAAGTGTCAGCTACATACTATAGAGTAATGAGCTATGATTCTTGATTGAGTTGTCACTAAGGCAAGCTTTTTTAAGATTGGTCTGCATGACTCACCGGGTACAGTGAAGCACAGCAAATCACCCGCTTCTTTCTTCTGAGCTCTAGTGACATGGTGCAGAGATGAGCCTTCTAACAATACATAGTATTCAACCTGCTCCTGATCGGATAGAGAAACGTTCAACACGACACAGACTTCCACCTGGCCCTAAAAGTGAGAAAGTAGGTGAGAGGGAGAGACAGGGAGAGAAAGAAAGAGACAGAGTGAGATATATATATATATATATATATATATATATATATATATATATATATATATATATATATCAGATTAATTTTGTCTGCTACTTTGTCTGCTACTCTTCTCACTGGGTTTCTATTTATGTCTATTTATTTCTGAAGAATTTTCTTTGTTGTAAATCATCTGTTTTAGACCTGAAGTACCACTTCACTGCATATTTTTGTGTTTTCTCTGCCTGGAAGGGGAACATATTACACTGAAAAAAAACCCCATACGTAACACATAAGTCACAATGCGGGGAGTGGGGTGTAATGGATATGGAAAGAGGATCTGGATCACAGTCCTATTGACAGGTTGCACAATTTTAACCTCCTAGGACAGCCAAAAATAAAATAATCTATATGAGTAGGATTAAATCTCCTAGTACTATATGAGTTGACAATGTGATAAGTCACACAATGGTTCTCAGGGCTTCTGGAAGCAAAACAGCCTATAATATGCTATATTATGTTTTTTTTAAACTCTGTAAATACATATTATGTTTGTTTCTCTGAAATGATGAGATCAAAATGGTGAAATAAAATGAATTATTTTCTTCTTAGACCATATTCGGAATTTGTAGGGATTAAAATACAGTACTAACAAAGATATAAGAAAAGCATTCAAATGAGGCCAGACCTAAGTTCTTAGTGTTTGGTTCTAATAAAACAAAAGTGAGATTTACCCCACACCTGCAAAAGCTGAGACCAACAACAGAACAGAAATATAAATACATATATTCCAAATAACAGAATGCTCAGTAAAGGTATTCTAAAAACACACACATTGGAAATTAAGGTAGAATTCAGAGTGCAGATTTCAATTTCTAGCCTATGGATCAAAAGACACACCTTGTAAAAGAAGAAGGTGAACATTATGGCAGAGTAAGAGAGGCCTGGGCAAGACAAGGTTGTGTTCACTTTCCCCAAGTCCCACATAAAAACCTCTTTTGAGTTTTTTTTAACTGCTTCTCCAGCCGTGCCCCTCACTTCCTGTCATTTAAGGGGCCCTTGGGCTCTAAATAGTGAATGGTGAGTAAAAGAACCTTGTTAGGTTTGGGAATTCATGGAAAATGAGGACTCTTATCTGCCTCCAGCTCAGCCTTTAAGATGGTCATGAATGACAAACCTAAGATTATTATAAGTGCTTTTTTTGTTCTGTGTGTCAACTCATATCATATCTCAGCTACATTTTCTACACATATTTACCACCCTCTTAATACTGATCAATAATTAAAACCTACAAACAGCATTGGGTCATGATAGAACTTCCAGAACAGTACTACTACACTGTTCAGAAACAGAAAGCCTGTCACATGGAAAGAAACACAGAGTTCAGCGCTATTCGTAACACAGAGAGAGGCTATTACCACAGTCAGCCAGAAACACTGTTGAGCAAGACCTTTCTGAACAATATCAGGGATGGAACTATGGCTTTAGCATTGAAGTTCAGCATCACCTCAGCACATGTGCTGACTATCGAGTTTCTGTAGCTATAAATGAAAGTTGGTGAATCCCAGGCTATTATATATAATTATAACCAACACTATATATGACAAAACAATCTGAGAAAGTACGAGGACTGCTTGATTGCTTTAACAGAAGATGCTTTTGTGCATAAGGTCCAGTGTAGCTGGAACTGGTAGGTAAAGATTGATAAGAAGTGATGTGCACTACATACAAATTTTGATATGTTTCTGGTAACAGCAAGTTGGGGATATGCATATATATATATATATATATATATATATATATATATATATATATATATATATATATATATATATATATATATATATATATATATATATATATATAATTACTTATATACCCAAGTCACATCTGACAGGGAAAAGGTGACTCGCTACAGTTTTCCAAAGTAGTTTGAAGATAAAAGATTTATGATGTTACAGCTTGTAAGAATGATTTTTCATGATGTTACAGCTTGTAAGAATGATCCTACCCCATTGCTGTTGCTGTTAATCTACTATCCACCCAAATTTCTGGCCAATTTTTGTCTGAGTTAAATGAATTACTCACAGAAACCTCATAAATTTAACAAAGTTTACCAATAACCTGCTCTTGTCTTTCCCAGGCTAATGTCTCTCAGAATACTGAAAGCTGTTGCTCTCTTTACTACTGTCATGCCTTCCATTCGGACTCAGTCCAATGCAAACTACACTACCCACAAGCCCCTAGTTTGTTCCCAACTCACCTGTATCTAGTCATCCCTCGTGTGCTTACCTATATAAGCTCAGTTTCTCCAGTCAGTCATTGCGAAGTCTCGTATGTCTGCCTTACAATTCTGAGCATTTGTATTGTTTAATGCAGATCTGGTTATTGATCTCTTTTGCCTGTTCTCTGTTGGATTTGCTTTCTTTTCACCTGTTTTCTGGATATTACCTCTCGTTTGTGTTTTGACTACTCCTTTGGATCACCCCTCTTTATTATTAAAACTTTTTACCTGCATTCGACTCCATCTCTGCTCATCAAATCTGACAACCACTGTTGATTCTTCCACTGTCTCTTTAAAACTAGGTCACATTCCAGTTTGTGTCAACGTTTTCCAACTCTTTTTCCTCTGCTATTTTCACTTCAATTGCTCATCTGATGAATCTGTGTTTTTCATTAGGTACTGTCCCTCTAACTCTCAAAATTGGCACTCTGGCACTCTTGAAAAACCTGGGTTAGATCCATCCTCCACGACCAATTATAGACCCGTCTCCAATCTCCCTTACCTAGTCAAAATAACGGAAAGAGTTGTAGCCTCTCAGCTTCAAGCTTTTCTGTCAAGAAATAATCTGTATGAAATTTTTCTGTCTGGCTTTTGCACTCTGAAGTTTGCTCACTTCAGGGTTGGAAATGATCTGTTGCTTTAATCTAATGTTGGTTCTCTCAACAATTTGACTCTTTGTACCTCAGAGCAACTTTTGATACTCTCAACCATGACAGAGTCATTTCTATACTGTCGGGTATGATATTACTCAACTCAGCTCTAAATTGGTTATGGTCATATATTATTAACTGTGACGAATCAGACTAAGAGTTAAGATCCATGTGCAGGTGAATTTTACTGACAACAAAAGTATAGTCATGTAGTCAAAATCCAGATAGTCAGTAATAACAAATGGCTTGGTATGCAGACAGAGATACTTCACAACTACTGGGAGTCACTGGAGGTATTATATAGGATGGTGATGAGGTTGAGAGGATGCTGGTGATAATAATAAGTCCCCATGGAGACCATTAAGAGATGAAGACCTCTGATGGTCAGAAGTGTGTATGACAGTTGCTTCTCTGACACTAACAGACAACAAGTTATAATCGTCCATTGCTTCTTTTTTCTTATAATTGTATATATTTCTCCACTAGGCAAAATCATTTATAATCATGACATTAAATTCCACTGTTATGCTGATGACATTTACATTTTTTCAATAGTACTGCTTCCCCCACAGCTTCTGCCTAGGCATTGAGTTAATGTGTCACAGATATAATATGCTGCTTGCATAGCTACTTAATGACTTAATGAATAATTTGACTTTTTGACATTTTGCTAGTAGGGCCTAAATCGCTACTCTCTGATTTTTCAAACTTCATTGTTGATGTTAATGGCAAAAACTATTAAAATATTGAGTCTCTTTACTCATTATTCACTTTTGAGTTTCATATCAACTGTATTTCTCCTTTTTATGGTCTCCCTGTTAAACTGATTAAGCTTCTTCAATACATCCAAAACATGGCAATTCAGAATTCATACATCTACCAAATATACCATGCACACCAGACCTGTCTTTCCACAGCTACACTGGCTACCTGTTACCTCCAGGATTAAATATAAAATCCTTTTTTTCACTTTCAAAGCTCTGCATGGTCTTGCTCCTACCTCTCTCTCACTGAGCTCATTCAATTATATTGTTCGTCTCACACCCTTAGATTCTCTATCTTTGGTCTTCTTGCTGTCCCACAAACTCCAATTGCAATCATGGATGGCAGATCCTTCAGTGGTGCTGCTCAACAGCATTGGAACACTGCCAGAATCTCTTAGTAACTTTTCTACTCATGTCTATCTTTAAAAATCAACCCAGAACTTTCCTCTTTACTTCACATTATTTTTCCTAGGTTTTTCCCTCTTAAAAGTGAAGCGTCCATAGATTTATGAAAGGCACTATATAAACTGAAATTATTATTGTTGTTGTTGTTGTTGTTGTTGTTGTTATTTATTATTATTATTATTATACACTGGCACTGATACCAACAACTGTGCGCAGGTTGTAAAAAGTCCGAATATTATTTTATGTTGCTTCAGTTTTGGCCATTTTTTGTGCTAGCAGCTCCATCAGCTGGAGATTCTGCAAGATTTGCTGCACCTGAAAAACATTTCCAGACTGTTTATACTCCTTCCCGGAGCCTGTTGACATGGCAGCACTGTACTGTTTCACGCAAGTGCTCATTGTCTGAACTGCAGGACTAAATTAAAAGGGAAACATCTGTTGTACTTTCTGCTATCCAGGTATTCAGTACACAGGTCTGGTATTAGGGTGTGAGTTTACAGAGCTACATACCGAAATATAAAAGGCAAATATCATTATACACAAGGAGTTCAAATGAATCATTTTTCTTATTGTTGCATTTACTGGAAAATCTCCTACGTGATCTACATGTAGTTAATATTCTTGTACATGGCATTTGTGTACTGTAGTATTCAAGTTTGCATGCCAGTTCTACTTTGAAAATAACACTTTAAAAATGAATTCAGTTTCAAATGGTTTCAAAGAAAGTCACATGAATGAGCAGCACAAGATCAAGGTAATATTAGAGTAGAAAATGCTGCTTTAAAAGGCCAAATTAAATCCCTTAAATTATGAGGCTGAGGGGAATCTTTCATTAGTCTTTGTTATTAGAGATAATCTCTTGTTAAATTTTCTTTGATCATTGTACCTTTCCTTTTCTTAGGAATCACAGATAATGGCTGTGATTGACGTATTTGTGAACCAAATGTAAAAAAATGTGATGCTGGCCAAGTGCCTAAAATACAAACTTTATACTAATGTGACTGTATATCCAAATTCTCATATACCACCAGCCATTTGGATGAAAAACAGACTTGACTTATAATATTTCTTAGGCACAAAGTACCTTCGAAACATTGTCACATTGCACAGTCCAAATGCACTAGCTAGTTCACAGGTAGAACTGGTAGCTGCACTGAATTTCACAATATTATTAAGTCTGACATTATTGTCCCTCACTGCTCAGAATGATTACATAGTCTGCATTCGCTTCATAACAGGACTACAAAATATACATAATATGCACTGGCTTGCCAGTGTATTAGTTAAACCCATCTAGTAATGTAAATATTTCATCATATCCTGTGAAAAATGACGGTTTTTATAATGCAGGGACTCACTCAATGCTTCATGTTTCAGGCATTCCAGAACCATAATGGGTTATTACATTGGGAGCTTTGTTTCACCAGGTCACCCAAGATAACAAATAGTTCTTGATCTAAATAATCATCCATTCAAAAACATTGTCAAGTTTCCAAAACAGTAAGCCTGCTGGATGTTTGCTGCTTAATCAGCAAAAAAACTGCTTGATTCCATTAAGCTATATAACATTCAGAAACTCCCAGGAGCTCAAACAGGGACATGTCTTAGTAAGCCCCTGATATTACAGTGATGCATGAAGAGATGCTTCGGATATTTCTCACAGGTCACACTATTTAGAGGAAGTCTGGGAACACTAGCTGGCTAAGGGAGCTAATGGCTGAAATTGCAGGATGAATCTGCCCTAAGCTTTTTCTGTGCGTTTACCTAAGTTGGGAGGTGTCTTGTAGTTTGGCTAAGGTTGGAGCTATGCAAGCGGTAATGTGATTAATGTCAGAATTTTCAACTATGCAATTTTTTGTTAGTGCAACATATTTGTTTTTTTACATGCAGCCAGACTTCATTTCTTATTACCATTTCAGCTCCCATACCTGTCATTGCTTATTATAATTTAATAAACAATGAATAATGAATAAGAAACCAGCTTAAAAAGACATCATTACACAGTGTTCAGCCATGTTCATAATGTCATATTACAAAATTAGAGGAAATATGTTTGGTTAATAGCCTCGTAACCTTTTCAGTGTTCAGTTGATGGGCCTTTGGCATAGGAGGCCAAAGTTCTAACAGTTAGTCAGAAAAGCCTTTCAATTATGCTGCCCAGACAAGAAAATGGGTCCACGTGAGGATGAAGACTTATTCTACAGCACTCATTCAACTATGCAAATTTTACATAGAGATAGCTGCGAGAGATATTCTTACTCATGCAACAAGAATGAATGGTTTCAGTGATTACTTGATTCTTTGTTTACACAGAATAGCACAACCTAACCATATAGTCCTGTGAGGGAAACACTTGACCGGCTGAATTCTCAAGGACACCTGAAAGCATTTAACACGGCACAGGCTGACTATTATTCACACTCACATAGGCACACACACACACAAAAGTGCTTTTAGCTCCAGTGAATGAGCCCATTTGTCTATTGAGCCACAGCTTTTAAGTTGACATTATGTGAGTGCACCATAAACCCTAAACATATCCAGTTGGAATAACACTTTCTCCTAGGCACACACAGAAGAACAACCACAGGCTACATACACACAGTCTCTCTTCTGCACTCATGCATTCTGTTGCTCAGCCTTAAGTATGATTATGTATTTAACACTGATTCCATATACTTAGTAGTCGCAACCTGAGGTTTTCTCATATATAAAACTGGACAAAAAACATCACATGGCAAAAAAATTGTAGTAGTAGCCATGTTGAACCTGAAATTGCTTTATTTCTTAGCAACTACTTTGGTGTCCCTGTGCACAAGCATAGCAGCAAGAACTCTGTTTTTTGTATTACAAAGACTTACTATTGCTTTACAACTGTCTGTTCTTCATGCTATATCATGTTTTTTTCTACCAAAGGCTGCACAGTAACCATTCAGGAAAAGATTAAAATTATAAGCTATCAGCATTCTTAAGTGAGTTGTGAAGTTTGTTAATCATTTCCAATATACACTGAGGGAATGTTTAGCCACGTTCCAGGGGCCCTATCGCAAATGGCCAAATTAAAGCTTTTAGCTTTTATGTGTTAGTTCAGTCTAGTTTAATGTTTGCTATGTGTTAATTAAACATTAAACTTCCTGCTATGGATGTTAACACAGATTATTTAGGCAATTTAGGCAAAATTGTATTAGATATTATTACTTTTGCATTACATTTTGAATAATAAACTATTAGTATGCACAGGTAAGAATTTTGTTATAAGTGACTAAAGGGGTTGAGAAAGAGGATCAGAGAAAATGAATCTCTCTTAATGTCCTTGATATATACAGACAAACACACAGGGAAGGAACAGGCAAGGCCTCAAATAAATAAGTACTGTCATTTGGCAAGCAGACAGAATGAAAGGACAGATCCCAGGAGAACAAAGATACAAAACAATGAAAGGGATAGAATTTCACATGGGAGAGAGAGACACACACAAAGACAGAGAGAGCAAAAACACTGAAGATTTAGAAGATTTGGATGCCTACATGAGTGGACAACTGAAGTTATAGACATTCTTTTTTGCTGACTTCATTGTCACCAGGCACGTGTTCTCCCACATAAAATAGAGAGAAAATGAGAGATAGACAGATCTAAAAAAAGAAACTGAAAAACTTTGTTTCTGATACTCACATAAAGAGGCACCTCTTGTCTACTCAACTCCATCAGATCATTATACCCTCATCTGCAAAGAAAGCACATTTAGTTATTAAAAATAAGGGCCAGAGGGATGAAAATACATCTGCACAAAAATACCTGCTCAACACAGGCCAAGCCATATGTTCAAAGCATACCCAACTGCAATGTGCCAGTGTGCTTTCCACACACAGAAGCTGGTTAGGAAAACACAGGGAGCCTAAATAATCATCTGTGCAAAGCATACCGAAACTGCAGTGTGCCAGTATGCCTTCCACACACAGAGGCTGGTTAGGAAAACACAGAGAGGACAAATGTCTATTCACCAAAAACAAAACATGACATTCAACTGGGGTCATTGATAGAGAGAGAGAGAGAGAGAGAGAGAGAGAGAGAGAGAGAGAGAGAGAGAGAGATAGCATGAGAGAGAGCGAGAGAGTATGAGATAGAGAGAGCATGAGAAAGAGAATGCAAATAGTACACAAAAGAACAAAAAGGGTACAGCAGAATTTAAGGCTAAATTTCACTATAAACAGTGGGAAGATTCACAAAAGTGCTTGGCTAGCTTGGTTAGTCACAAAAGAACTTTTGGTTGTAGTATAGCCACAAGCGAAGTGCAATGCCAGCAAAAAAAAAAAAAAAAAAGTATTTACAGTTTAGTATCTAATACCACACACTATGATCAACCAATGTTTCAATATGATTTGCTTACTCACAGGTTCATCTGGCATTCTCTTTAATTAAGTCAAATTCCCAAAGCAAAAAAGATTCAGTGAATCTGGCTTCTATTACAGAAGCTTCCAATACAAACAAAATGCGGTTAAAAGTATAATTTTGTATACAAGTATAATAAAAATCTTATTACATTTTGTAGTATTAGTACATTTTAGTAATAAACATTTTAGTATTAAATACTTTGAATTGCCACTGGATATGAAAGGTGCTGTACAAATAAGATTGCCTTCACCTGGGTGGCTGGCTCACTGTAAATAACTAAATGTCTTATTCAAGCACCAGCATGCTATTTTAAGACTTATAGACGCCTGTTAGTGAAAAGTCTGTATCATCCCATTTTGCTTACCAGTTTGGAAACAACATTATTTGCGTTATGATATTATGCATCAACCTAGTGATTGCTTGCAGTGTTCGTGAAGCAATGTTCACAGGTCTCACTAACCTCCACTATAAGGGGAATATTATCCACCCTCTCTTTACTTAACGCCATACATTATGTCTCTTCACAACCCCTCCCATATACTACCTGTCTAAGTGCAGCTCATGCAAGTACAAAACAACTAACAGGCAGAACAGGCCATCTGCCTGTAGAGAAATTTCCTAATTGGTTATTAGTAAAGAAACTGTGCTGCACTTTTTTTATTGTTATTGACAGTGTGCAGGACAGTCACTGTGACATTTTTCCTCAGAGTATCTATTTTAGAAAAAAATATGACAGTTTAGCTAAAGCATTTTTGTTTTTGTTTTGATTACTATTTCTCATAACATCTTTAAGCTGACTAAGGGGTTATGACTAAATTACAGTTTACGATTTCAGGTCCCTCATTTTTGGCAAAATGGCATCTCCGTGGCATTCTGTTGACACCTGGCTGTAACTCTATATGACTGTTTCAGCCACTCACACAGCGCCATGTGCACACACACTAGTTCACAAATCAACCAACTCATTATTACTGCATGATGGTGCACCATGTGATGGATATCAGCAGCACAGTGGAAAACATCCAGGAGGCTGGGTAAACATAGACATGTACAGAGAAAGAGACCACAGATTTACATTTACAGCATTTAGCTGATGCTTTTATCCAATGCGACTTACAATTATGACTGAGATGAAAGGGCCTTGCTCAAGGGACCAACAATGGCAACTTGCGAGTGATGGGGCTTGAACTGGCAACCTTCTGATTACTAGTCAAGTACCACTGAGGCACCACTGCCCCACAGATGCTTTCAGATGCTATCTATCACTGTGGTGTAGTGTTTGTGATGGGGCAAGCAAGGTCAGATGCTAGCAGATGGATTGTAGAGCGATGGATTTATTGTATTCTAAGTTTGTGGTTGATGAACAAGCCAGGGTCAAAACCAAGAAAGCAAAGACAGGGGTAATCCAAATCATTAAGGTAAACAGTCCGAGTCCAAAAAAAACCAGAGCAATCATAAACCAGGAAAACTATTCCAAAAAGGGGAAGGCAAAAATCAGAAGTCAGAAAAGCAAAAAACAAAACCGATACACAGGATAGAAATCAAGAAAAGAACTCTTGGTATGCACAGTAGATACTAGTGTCAATACTTCACAATACTGGGAAGTTCTAGGCAAGTTTAAATACAGTTGAATGCAGAGAAACAGGTGATACCAATATTCCAGTGATGAGGATCTGAAGGAACGTGTATGATTGGTTGAGTCGTTAGCCGGGTGACGGACAACATGTTGGGTGTTGTAGTGTGCTTGGGGTTCAGCTGACACGACAGTACTCCCCCCAAAGAGTCTGGGACGGCCGAGGTATGAGGACGCCCGCAACAACCAATGACCGGTGCATAAGACGGCCGAACCTGCCCGAAAACCTCCAGAAGGAAGACGGCGAGGGCATCTCCGAGAACGAGGAGCAGGCCTGTCAGGATCCAGGACATCACAATGAGGGACCCAGCTCTGTTCCTCAAGACCAAACCCCTCCCAATCAACCAGGTACTGGACCAAATTCCCTTGTCTCCTGGAGTCCAGAATGTGACGTACTGCATACACCAGGGTGCCGTCATAGTCAACCGGTTGAGGTGGAGTGTCGCCGGGAGACACCTCATCCAAAGGACCTGGAATGACAGGCTTGAGAAGCGAGACATGGAATGACCTAGAAATCCGGTAATGTGCAGGCAGATTGAGTTGGTAAGTCACTTCATTTATGCGTTTGTGTACTTCGAAGGGACCGATATACTTAGAACCCAGTTTGCGACATGAACCCGGTTTACGGAAATCCCGCGTAGAGAACCATACACAGTCTCATGGCTGATATACAGGAGTAGTTCCTCTATGTCTATCTGCTAGTTCCTTATATCATTGGAGTGCGTGTTCAATTCGCTGGTGTGTCTCCTCCCATACCCTCTCACTGCATTGCATCCATTCATCCACAGTGGGGATATCGGTCGTGATCAAGGTCCACGGGGCCATCAGGGGCTGGTAGCCTAGGAAACACTCAAAAGGCGTTATGTTAATGGAGGAACTCATGAGCAAGTTTTGGGCGATTTCTGCCAAAGGAAGGAAAGTGGACCAGTCTGAGGGATTGCACAAACAAAAACAGTGCAGGAACTTGTTTAATTCTTGATTAGTCCGTTCGCATTGGCCATTGGACTGTGGGTGATAACTGGACGTAAGGCTAATGGCAACTCCTATGTGTTCAAAAAAGGCTGACCACATAGGGACATGAATTGAGGTCCCCGGTCCAACAAGATGTCTTCCAGGATGCCGAATATACGGAACACTTGGTTGAACAGGGTGTCTGCTGTCTGAAGAACTGTGGGTAATCCAGGGAAGGCAATAAATCATACGCCATTTGAGCAGGGTAGGTCAGTGATGAAATCAATGGCTATATGGGACCAGGGTCTCTCGGGAATGGGGAGTGGCATGAATTTACCTGCAGGTAGAGTCTTAGGGGTTTTGCTTTAGCTGCTTACAGAACAGGAAGAAACGTACTTGTGTAAGTCGCTTGTGATCGTCTCCCACCTATATCGGCTAGCAAGGAGCTGTTGAGTGCTAGTCTCACCGGAATGTCCCGTAGTGAGTGAAGAATGAGCCCAGGTTAACAGCCAATCCCAACATGACACCGCTACGTAACGTCTCCCTGCAGGACAATCTTTTGGGATGATGGTACCTTGTGTGGCTTGTTCAATTTCCTCGTCTATCTCCCAACATATGGATGCCAAATGTACCCAGGTGGGAAGGATGTTTTCCTGGTCGTTAGAGTCCTCCTCCATCTCCCCTGGGTAAATGCAGGACAGGGCATCAGCTTTAGTATTGCGGTACCCCAGACGAGACATAATCCTGAAATAGAATCTAGAAAAGAACAATGACCAAACATTCAACCGTTTGGCTGACCGCATATATTCCAAATTCCAGTGATCTGTGATCACAAAACAATGGTTGGTTAGGCCCCTCCAGTGCTTCCATTCTTCTAAAGCCAGTTTGATGGCTAATAGTTCACATTCTCCTATTCCATAGTTACGTTCAGCCGGGGACAGTTCACGGGAAAAATACATCAAGGGGTGTAGTTTGGAAGCCTCGTGTCTCTGAGATAGAACAGCCCCTACGCGTATGTTCAAGGCGTCTACCTCCACCACAAACGGGATAGATGGGTAAGGATGTCGAAGAAGGGGAGCAGTGGTAAATGCTTCCTTTAGCTGTCTGAATGCTTGCACTGCCTCTTGGCTCCAGTGGAGCTTGGTTGCTGCTCCTTTCAGGAGGGCTGTAAGAGGAGCTGCTATGCTACTGAAGTTCCTAATGAAGTGTCGGTAGAAGTTTGCAAAATCAAGGAAACTCTGGAGCTTCTTGACTATGGTGGGTGTGGGCCAAGTGAGAATGGTCATCCATGGTGATATCGCCCTGGTTGATTACATATCCCAAGAAGGTCATAGTAGTGAAATGGAACTCACATTTCTCTCCTTTCACACACAGTCCATTGACCAGGAGTTTCTTCAAAACAGAATGGCCGTTTCATATGTGAAATTCCAGATCCTGTGAGTATATGAGGATGTCATCGATATACACGATCACATACTATGTATTCACGAAGTGTGTCGTTGATGGAAGACAGATGGCGCTACACTGAGACCATAAGTCATAACTTTATATTCATAGTGACCCCTGGTGGTTCTGAAGGCAGTCTTCCACTCGTCTCCTTTTTTTTATACGTATCAGGTTGTATGCACTACGGAGGTCTAATTTGGTGAAGTATTTGGCTCCTCTAAACTGTTCTAGGACGACAGGGACATGCGGTAACAGGTATGCATATTTTCTAGATATCTGGTTGAGGTTGCAATATAAAATATTCCGGTGATGAGGATCTGAAGGAATGTGTATGATTGGTTGAGTCGATAGCCGGGTGATGAACAGCATGTTTGGTGTTGTAGTGTGCTTGGGGTTCGGCCAATGTGACAATGTTCAGGCTGAGGCTTAGAGAAAGATGACTTTTAATATGCAGATCAGACAGTGGGTACAAGTTATTCACTCTTCTGTAAGAGCAAAACAACAAGAAAAAACTTTGTAATTTCAACCTCAGTTAATCTAACAAAAGAATACTAAACTTGTTCTGCAGTTAGCCAAAGAATCTAAAGGACAAGCCAAGAGATAATGCACGAACTGCTGTTAAATCAAGTATAGGATTCTTCATCCAGGACACCTGCATAGGTGTGATGTGTTATGTTCATGTTTGTCTCTAATAGTTGGACAGCATGACATGAGAGTAGACAATATTAGAACTTTCACACACACGCGCACACACACACACACACACACACACACACACACACACACACACACACACACACACACACACACACACACACACACACACACACACACACACACACACATACACACGCGCACGCACGCACACGGTCATGGGGATGGTTATCAGGGCCTTTATGATGTATCTGGCATAAAGAAAACAATATGCTGCTGTTTCAAAAACATGCCTAAACTGTTGATTCTCATCCAACCATCCTGGTACAGACACACGCAGGATTTTGAGGGAATGGGAATTTGCTATGAAATCTGTGCAACTACTGTAAAAGAAAGAGGGAAAGAAAGAAAGAAAGATGCAGAGTATCAGGCAAACTGAGCAACTGACTGCTTGATGACTACTAGTTTTTCTAAAAGAAACTGACCTGACTTTGTCCAGACACTTAAATTCCACGTTATTAAAACACAAATCACAAACAGACCTGCACTACATTATCAGAAGACAATGAAACTGACCAGACACTGTCACTACACTGGGCTATGCAAGCAAAGCTGGTCCTAATGTAGTATAGTATATGTGACCTAAATTGCAGCATTACTACAATCAAAACAACCCAAGAGACATCTGACAAGTAACTGAATTAATTACTGAATAAAAGAAAGAATATGTTATACTGCTTCCGTTGTGGCCAATAATAGCACATTTATTGGGAATAACTACAAAAAACAAACATCAATGAGTATCAGCATGTATCTACACAAACATATAACTGCCACAGACACTGGAATCATACAACAATTAATTTTTTATTTGAGCCTGTGATCTGCAAGTTATATACATGTGGCTGATTTTGTTTATTGCTTTATATTTTGCATTGTAGATATTTTGCATTGTGTAAATCACAATGCAACCATTATGCTGACAAAAATATATTAAATTCACTGATCATTTCCTTGTCTGTTTTTCCCCTCAGGTATATGGTTTTCAAAAGCACGTGTAAGTGCAGTCTTGTGTGTGATGTCTGGAACAAAAAAAATTAAAACACTACACACTTGCAAACAAAATATAATGCACACACAAACAAAGAGAAGCCCATTCCAAGCTCACTTAAAATACACCAACCTGACTTAATTAAATATAGTAAGTACTAACGGGAGTCTCTGTTCCTGCTATGAGAAAGTAGGGTTCAGTGAAATCACACTGCATTCTGGCTTTACTCCTGGTAAGTTACAATGTGGGAGTTCTGCCTGTGTGTTTGTGGCAGTACATTTTGAATCAATTTTCTACATAACTGCTCTTTCCTGCTTTATAATATATAATATATATATATATAAATTGCCACTTTGCCTGATAATTAAATACTGTTTGATAAACAAGTAGGACAGGGCTTTAAATTGTCTTTGTCTTGGAGTTCATCTCTGGCCCTACAGTCCATATAATATATGGAGGGCCACTGCCATAAGGAAGGAGGAAGTAAAATCTCTCCTGATAATCAGGACACACTGGACTGGGCCCTGCCTCCCCTTTTCTGACAAACTGCTATTTGTACCTCATACAGCAACTCTTACATGTGTTCGGAGAAACAAGGCTTCAATGCAGAATTACTTATAATGACAGAATGACTGAAAACTAAGAACAGAAATATCCACATTTCTTTATGCAACATCAATAGGTATTATTTACTATATGTGCTATAATCTGTTCCACTTTCACATTTGACGTGCGTGCACTTCTAAACTAGATGAACCAGGTAGTGTGATGTGAAAATATTTAAAAAGGTAGTCACATCAAAGCGACATGTGATGTGCTATCGGGGAGTACGAATGTGTTGAGGAAATTCTCTCACACTGCCGTAGTGGAAACTGCTTGCACATGCGAGCGCACGATAAGAAAGAAAACGTACTAGGCTGTTTAAAGGCTCTTTACAGGTTGCTTAGAACAGCAGACTCACACAGAGCTTAGTATAATAATTTAATAATGTGTAGTATAATAATTTATAGCACACTAGCCTGAAACGAATAACTGCTGAACTGCACCTTGAGTACGAGTCTGGGTTTAAGGTCGTACTGTTCGCATATTCACCCAAAACTAAAATGTTAACTCAGCTGAACAACAGCCAAACTATGTCAGATATGCCTATTTAAAAATGGTAATGACAGATGATTTTGGAATGATTCATTCAAGCTTTTCAATGAGTCATTCAAGCGTTTATGTAAAGAAAAAAACAGTTAGACTCAGGTACTAGTTCCCATGGTTCCCACTTGTCAACCACCAAACAGCTTTCAATGGCGTTTGCGTAGGCGGTTTCATTACCTAGAACAATTCTAGGTTGGTCAGGGTAACCGACTATACATAACATGTCATATACAGTGCCTTGTCGCAAACAACTTCAGGATACATTGTCGTTAGCATGTGAAATACCTTTACTTTACGATATTAGCCCACAGCGTGTGGACATGTCGCACCTGAACACTTTTGTGTAAACTTACCTCAGTCCATGCAACGGAGAGTTCTAAAACTTCACAAACAACGCCGATTTACTGCTGTAAACAATCCGGTTTCATTAAAACAGGCATTTCCAAAGCACTTGCTACTGATGAACGTTATACAATATAGTTTAGACGAAAATTAGGTTAAGCAAGATGCCCGATATGCATGGGTACTGCTATGTGTAAGCGTTACCGCTGCCGACTTCCAGCGTCTCAGTTCGGCGGTACCCGGCGTTATAGCCCTTCCCCGGGGATCGGTGTCACGGAGGGAAACACAGCTACAGCAGTCACGTGTTTGAACCTGGTTTTGACGCACACTGGGTGTTCTGCGTCCTTAACCCTCTCCACTACAACACGCAACAGATGTTCACTGGATAGGTAGCTTGATTAAGATGCGCTGTTCGTTCGTAAAACTGGCTTCGCCTGTCAAACACGAATGCAGCACGGCAATGGTCATATTCTGTATTATGCTCTAGTACGTATCTCATATTAGAGACCATCAGCTCAGCCAGTATGTATTTTTATCTACAGTTCTTCTACTCTAGTTACACGAATCAGATCATACCTCATCTCATTTCTCAAAAGATTTTTAAAAGTATATGCTGATTTGAAACAGTGTAATTCGGGCAATGTAATTGAGCTTCTGTTCAAAAGTAATTGAAAATTATATGTATGCAATATACATCCTTTTAATTCCAAAGACCTTATGGAGTTAATTCTGTTATAAATAAATTCTATTCTCTGAGTATAAAATACAGTATATTTCTCCAAAGAGTCACAGATCATTTCAGCATCTTTAAAAAGGAATCACTCAGGATCAAGTCATCAAAATGCCCCTGGCAACTAAACAGGAAACTCTAGGGTAACCAATGAGGGCTCCCACCCTTCCTGTATCTTCCTCAGAGGGTTGGGCAAATTCTGAGGACCTCATATCTCAGTCAGAAATCTATTTGGAAAGCCAATTGGTGCTTGACTAGGAAATATATGTTAGCAGTGCACCATCTAGAGGTGATCTATGGAAACACCATGAAGTGAAGTATAGTTGAAGTATATTCTTATAATATATGACATTTTAAAAAGTCTCCTATATTATGTTCAATAACACATAGGATCTAGCTAATTATTTTGTTCTTACATCAGGAATCTGTTAATATTTAAAGTTGTTATTTAGTCATTTATTGTATTTAATTAATAATTCATGTATCTATTTATTTATAGAAAAATAAATAAGATAACGACAGTAACAAGTAAAGACAGTAACAGTAACAGTAAAGATAGCCTAATGCAATATTTCAGATTCTATTTTTAAGTTTTGTAAAAGGCATGAATTTGATCAAGCAATCAATATTTAGTACTTTGTATTGATTTATTTATATTATTCAGTTGTCATATCTGTAGTCTCCAGCCAGCCTCGTGTAAACTACATTCCCCATAAACACCCTGTCCGTTCCCAATATCCCATCTATTAGTTTCACCTGTGTCTAGTTATGCCTAATGTTTTTGTTTATTTATACCTACCTGTGTCAGTCTCTTATTGTCAAGTCTCAATCATCTTATGTCAGTTTCTAATCTATTATTCTTTGTACTTGTTTGTGATTTTGGAGTTAAGTCTGGTTTCCCTGTTTTTGATCTATTGCCTGTTCCCTGTAGGATTTGTCTATCTGTTTGCTTGTTTTTATTGGTATTGGACCTGGCTTGTTTTATGACAGTTTTTGGATTTCCCTGTGAGTACTTTTATTAAACCCATTAATGTATACATGGAAAACCCAAAAATGCTTTAATGTATAAATGGATTGATAACAGAAACACAGAGCTGTTTGTGTTGTAAATCATTGAACATTAAGATTACAATTCTTTTACTCACACAACAGCATCTGACATGCAGATTCTCTCATTTCACTTTCCTGTTTGTATTCAGGTGTAGATCTGCAGTAAAGTACTCTTGGTTCATAGTATAACAAGACCTGGTTTTGACAGGGACCAGGGCTGTGAGTGAGAGTTGTATTGTCCACTGTCCACTGTCTTCACATTACAAAGAGTTTAAGTGCACAGTACACAAGTAACCCAGTTATTCTCTGTTGTTGTAATTAATATGTAGTTCTCTGTAATATCATAGTCAAATTAATTTATATATAGTGTTTTTTTTACAACAGCCATCGTCACAAAGTACCTTTTCGGATATCCAAGTCCAAGTCCAATTGTATTGCTGACACCATTTTGGTGTCAGCTACTGCCGCTTAGGCACTTCCAGATCTGCCTCGAGCTTCCATTATGCATCCAGGGCTCCAGACCTCCTGTCTCCAGTGGCTGCCCCTTACCCCTGGGGCTTGAGATATCTACAATGTGAGTTAGAAGTTACAGTGTGATGATTTAGGTTAAAACGGATTAATAAATCTTATTCTTCATTTTATTAGAAAAAAGTGCCAAAGACCCTCGTGTTTATCAGACATCTGTCTGCAAGAAAGTGGTCAGCACATTATCCATCAGCTGGAAAAAGAGGGTGTTGTGTAAGGCTCAAACAGAACTGAAACAAATCTCAACAGAAACTCATCACAGAATCACTAACAAAACAGGGTACCAGACTCACCATGACTGTTGGACCAGAAAAAGGCCATTTCTCAGATCATGCAGGCAGATAAGAAGAGAAGGCACTTGGCACCATCATGGCAAGATCCTGATGTGATGGAGTCCATCAATAAGGCCTTGGGTCCACAGAGGGATTTCATTGATGCACTCTCTGGTGAAGACTATGTGAGCTTGTCATACATCAAGTCAGTGTGTCACCTGCTCAAAGTCAGAGTCTTGAACCTGAATGATGACAGTGAGCTAACAAAAATGATGGACGACAATTCCTGACTACCTCATTGACAAATACCAGGATCCCACAACTGATGCCCTGGTGGTTGTGGTTATGCTTGTTGATCCAAAGTTCAAGACCCAATACATTGACAGTGATAAGAAAGAAGGAATACAAGCAAGAGCTGTGTCTGAGCTGGAGTCCCTGCAGAACAAATGTACAAATATAGCAAAAGCATAAAGCAGCATCTCCTCCCTCATCAAAGAATTCATCAAAGAGCCCTGAAGCAGAATAACATACATCAACAGAGAAAATGAAGAAATTCCTGGGCAGCTTTTTGAAAACCTCAGGTGTTGTAACTTCAGTTGCCGCTACATCTCTTTCCCTACCTCTAAAATAGGCAATAAAAGAGGAACTATAAGGCCTACCTGTCCACACCAAAGATGGTGAAGATGGTGAGATGGATCCTATGGAATGGTGGAGATTCAACAAGGGAAATGTTCCAAGGGTTATCCAAATAGTGAGAAAGTATTTGTTAAGTCAAATTTATTTTATTTATGTTTGTGGTGAGGTGTGGGTAACTCCTCTATAGCTTCACTGACATAACATTATAACAAAGGTACACATATAAAAAAAATCAAAGGGAATTAGAAAGTGGTATAGTAAACGTCAGTAAGACAAAGGAGCTGATCGTGGATTGCAGCAAGAAGCAGGAGCGGCACTACCAACCTGTGAGGATCAGTGGAACCACGGTGGAGAGAGTAGATAGTTTCAGGTACCTTGGTGTTCACATCTCGCAGGACCTGTCCTGGTCCCGCCATACCAGCTCCCTGGCAAAGAAGGCTCGTCAGCGTCTTTACCACCTCAGATGCCTAAGGGACTTCAGACTGCCCTCCAAGGTACTGCGGAACTTCTACACCTGCACTATCGAGAGCATCCTCGCGGGGAACATCACAGTCTGGTTTGGGAATAGCACCAAGCAGGACAGACAAGCACTCCAAAGGGTAGTGCGTTCAGCAGAGCGCATCACTCACTCGGAACTTCCTGACCTGCAGACCATCTACCACAAGCGGTGCCAAACTCTGTTGAGGTCAGGGAGACGCTTCCGATCCCTGAAGGCCAAGACAGAGAGGCTGAAGAGGAGCTTCTTCCCACAGGCCATTCGGGCCTTGAATCAGGGAAACTGATAAAATGTGGGGACCACCACCACCACCACGTAACATGACTGTATATCTGTACATCTGTATATATAGATTTAGATTTATACTCAATTAACCTGTTACACAACAACTGTAGATATGGTATTATACAAAATGGATCTGTACATTCTGTAGATTGTGTACATATATACCCAACCATATACATTGTACATTGTGTATATAATCATAATATACATATATTGTACATACATTGTTAATATATTTTTGTACATACATAGAAGATATATATTTATCTGTATATATATATTTTTTCTCTATGCACCCCTGGTTCTCTTCCTCAGTTTGGACAGAGCACTCTCCACCATTTCACTGCGTGTTATACTGTGTATGACTATGTATGTGACGAATAAACCGAACTTCAACTTGAACTAGTAGGCCTATATGTATACGGCAGTGTGATTTATTATTTTATGTGAAGTAAAGTCACATTTCTATAGTAATGTATAATTATATTTATGGCCCCGTGTAGATGGTATTTATGGTATTGTAAAGTGGCATAATAAAAAGATGGTTCTTAGCTTCCTTTTCAATATATGAAACATGAGGAAGAAAAGGTGCCTTCAAGTAAGAGAAGATTGAAGCAGGTAGATATTGAAGAACATGCAGGATAACCAGGAGAATATATAACTTATTATTTAGAAACCATTTTTTACATCTGGTACTCGGTGCTCACTTTTTTTTTTATTACTAAATATCAAGCTAGAATGTTAGCAATGCAAAATTTGTCACTAGTTTTTCAGCACTGCATCAGAGTGAAATTTCATCATTACCTGAATCTCCCAAAGACATGGAGGCTAAATACAGTTTATTCAGAAAATGTGTTTTCTGTAGGATGGATACCATCCCCCCCTTAAAGGCCAGGCTTGCCCTTGAATGTGTTCTAATTATGTATAAACCCGACATTGTTTTGTGAAGACCACTTGGACGTCAAGCAGTTTAGTGAAGACAACTGGCTGTAAGTTATATCGCCATGCCGCATTGGTATT
Source organism: Electrophorus electricus (assembly GCF_041902795.1). NCBI lineage: Eukaryota > Metazoa > Chordata > Actinopteri > Gymnotiformes > Gymnotidae > Electrophorus > Electrophorus electricus. The sequence continues at coordinate 28,957,747 of NC_137497.1, read as the reverse complement.
CTGAGGGAGTAGCCATGGCAGGGGGTGGTGGGAGTAGCCACGGTGGCTGAGATGGGTTGAGGCTCAGTAGCATCATGACATCAGGGGTATGTGTACCTCAGCAGAACGAGAGAAAAGATTACTAGATATGTCCAGGTACGGGGATGTGTAAATTATGGAACTATAATGTGCAAAGATAGACTCTGGCAGATCTAGCTATGGCAGCAGAGCTAAAAGGATGGAGCCAGAAGGAACCACAGGTGTGAGGGCACCCTGGAACATCAGCCACTCTCAGTCAACAAACTTGAGCGACAAAAGAAAGGTGAAGTGACTGCATTATAACATCCCAGTTTACCATAATTGTCAATGCCCACAGACCCCCAGATCTACATCTTTACCTAAGATGGGAAATTAATAAATAATGTCTGACTGTACAGATTTTCAGGTTTTCAGCCTAGCCTTAAATATTATTGAGACTGTCTGAGTCTCGAACATTTTAAAGGAAGGTTATTCCATAGAGTGGGAGCTTTGTAAGAAAAAGCTCTGCCCCTTGCGGTAGATTTTCTTATTCTTGGTACTAGTAAAGAGCCTGCACCTTTTGATCTAAGCAGACGTGGTGGTCATAATACACTAGGAGTTCTCTAGGGTAATGTGGGGCAAGACCATTCAGTGCTTTGTAGGTCATTAGACTTATTATATAATCAATGCAAAATTTTACTGGGAGCCAGTGTAAAGTAGCTAAGGAGTGATGTGATCAAATTTTCTAGTTCTTGTAAGAACTCTGACTGCTGGAGCTTGTTTAGGCACTTAGGTGATACAATCAGATAGTAAGGCAGTAGAGTAGTCCAATCTTGAAGTGATTAACGCATGGACTAGCTTTTCTGCATCTTGTGAGGAGAGTATGTTCCTAATCTTTGCAATGTTTCTGAGGTGGAGAAAGGCAGTCTTAGAAATATTATTTACATGATCTTTGAACGAGAGACTGGGATCCATAATCACTCCAAGATTTACTTTAACTGTTAGAGAAGATGTGATTGGGAGACCATTGAGGTTCACTGAGTAATAAGATAGCAAGGACCTAGCTGTTTCTGGGCCTAATACCTCTGTTTTGTCAGGATTAACTGAGAGAAAAATTCTCAACATCCAGTGTGTGCCATTCTCTATGCATTCCTAAAATGATGCTAAGATGAAATATGTCTTCTGGTTTGGCTTAGACATATAGCTGAGTATCATTAGCATAGCATTGGAAACTAGCACAGTATTTACTTATAATGTCACCTAGAGGTATCATATATAAAGAAAAAAGAAGAGGCCCTAGAACAGCTAAATAGCTAACCTTATTGTATGCTGAGAAGTCTCCATTTATGTTAACAAACTGGTAGAGACAGGCTAGATAAATTTTAATCCAGGAAAGAGCTATTCCCCAAATCCCAACAACATTTTCGAGTCTGTCTAGAAAGATGTTGTGATCTATAGTGTCAAATGCTGCACTCAGATCATGCAATATAAGCAATGAGACATAACCCTGGTCAGAAGCCAACAACAGGTCACCAACTACTTTAATCAGTGCTGGCTCTGTACTATGATGAGGCCTAAACCCTGAATGAAAGAATTCATGTATCTGGTTCTGATTCAGTTATGATCTTAGCTGCTGAGCTATAGCTTTTTCTAGGGTCTTGGAAATAAAGGTTAGAGATTGTCCTGTAGTTTGACAGATGACATGGATTGAGGTAAGATTTTTTGATAAGAGGTCTGACTACTGCTAATTTGAATGATTTATGGATGTAGCCAATGTTCAAGGATGAGTTTTTAAAATGTAGTAAAGGTTCAATTAATTCAGGTAGGATTTTCTTAAGAAAGTGTGTGGGCAGTGGATCTAGTAAGCAAGTGGAGGATTTTGAGCAGATCAGAGATGTAAATTCTGGCTCATGGATATGTGTAAAGGATTCTAAAGTCCTTTGGTCTTGGTTGATCTGATCTCCAAGTAACTGACCGATGTGATGTTAATACTCTGAATGTTATCTCTAATGTGCTTAATTTTCTCATTGAAGAAATTCATGAATTCATTACTACTATGTGATTTTGTAATCTGAGCACTGGTGTCAGTTTTATTCCTAGTAAGATGTGCAGTTGTACTAAATAAAAATCTAGAATTATTTTTGTTATTTTCTATTAGGGTAAAGAGATAAGCTGTTCAAGCAGTAATAAGTGTCTTTCTATACTTCAGAAGGCTCTCCTTCCATACAAGCTGGAAGACTACAAGTTTAGTGTGGCACCATTTATGTTCTATTTTTCAAGTGTTTTGTTTTAAATAGTGAATGTGAACATTATGGCAAGGTACTAATTTTTTGTCCCTATTTTTTTCCATTCTTACATGGAGCAACAACATTGAGTGTTCAGTGGAATTCTGATTCTAAACATTCAATCATTTGATTAAGTTCCATGAGGTTTGAGGGTATCCTAGTTGCAAATGATAAGTATGGGAGATTCACAATAAATGTAGATGCAGTGACTGACGTGATCATGCATCTGGTGTGATAGCAAGGCGAGGTTACTAAATTGTGGCTCATATGTAGTTCAAATGAAATGAGGGAATGGTCTGAGATGGCAACAGTATTGGTAGTATAACTATGTCCTCTATGCCTACACCATATGTCAGTACTAAATCAAGCGTATGTCCACCAGAGTGTGTGGGTTCTTTTATACATTGGGTGAAACCAATTGATTCTAATATAGAACTAAAGGCCAATCTCAGAGGGTCTTGCACACTACCAAAGTGAATATTGAAATCACCAACAATAATGGCTCTTTCTACTAGTGTAATCTAGAGATTAGAGAGGAAATCTGCAAATTTGTTAATAAATTCTGAATAAGGTTCTGATGGCCTGTAGATGACAATTAGTGGAAGAGGCTGGCTTCTTATCACTGGCTACATCATTAATGCTAGTAAAAATAATTTCAAAGAACTCGAAATCATAACCAGCTTTTTGGATTATCCCTAATGTGTCAGTATTAATAACTGCAATGCTGTCTCCACGGCCAATTAGATGAGGGTGGTGTACATAGCTGTAGCCAGAAGGACAACTTTCGTTTAAAGCATTTAAGTACTCATTTGGCTTGATCCAGGTTTCTGTTAGACAAAGTACATTCAATCTATGATCTCTTAGGATTTCACTTATTATGAGCACTTTAGATGTTAGGGAGCTAACATTTAGTAAACCCAGCTTTAGATGAAAGGTTCAGGCAGTGTTCTGCGAATCAGTTACTTTAATACTAATTAGGTTATTAAGACATGTTTTTCTTTGTTTTCTATATTTCGGCTCAGTTCAGGGAACAGGACCAGTGTCAATATGATGAACCTTGGGTGATGTCTCATAGTGATCAAGAGATGGTTGATTTAGCCTCTTTGTCTGCTATCTGGCCTCCTCTCTTGTCATTGACCTAGAAGGTCTTGATTAACTAGAATATGGCTTATGTTACAGGAAAGGAGAGCAGCGCCCTCCCTGGTAGGATGGATACCATCCCACCCTACAAAGCCAGGCTTGCCCACAAATGTGGTCCATTTATCTATTAACCCCATATTGTTTTGTGAGCACTACTTGGACATCCAGCAGTTCAGCGAAGATAATCAGCTGTACATTATATTGCTGCGCCGCATTGGGATGGGACCAGAGCATACTACAGCATCGGACATCACTTTCACTAATTGACAAACCTCTGCAATATTATTTTTAATAATCTCTGACTGGCAAAGGCATATATTGTTAGCTCCTACGTGAATGACTATCTTAGAGAACCTATGCTTGCTTAAAAACATAAGATTACCTGCAATGTCTGGCGCCCTTGCCCTCAGTATACAGCTAACTGCTGCTGATGATGTCCCTAAAGGCCTAGCTAAGTGGGGAAAACCTGTTGGACATGCGAATTGGGGATGTGTAGTGCTCCGGTGGGCAAGTCGAAGCTTGGCTATTTGGTCGTAACGTCACCCATTCGCTGCGAGGGATGTAGTGCCGGAGTTGAAGGCTTGCTAACTTCCCCTAAGGCATCTTTATCTTTACTTATATATATATATATTTAAAACTCTTACTTCATCCCACAGTTGGCAAAAGTAACAACACAAAGTTCTGTTTTATAATAAAGTGTGAGGCAGCAATACGAATAACTGGTAAGATTCATGTATATAATGTAGAAAATAAGAAAATGAAGGATGCTGCCCAGCCAATTCATGCTCCCAGTATGACAGATGCCGCTCTACCAGTTCTGCCTGTTTCTCACACCAGGTCTGTTCCTGTGGCCATGCCTCCAGACCTTTTGGACCTGCCTCTGCTGATTGCCTCCAGACCTACTGAACCCACTGGCACTAACCGCAGCCGTGTCTCCAGATCTCCTGGAGCTGCCACCAGCCACAGCCACGCCTCCGGACCTCCCAGTCCCACTGCCAATCACTGCCAACCCTTCAAACCTTCCTCCCGTCTCATCTGCTTCATGCTCCCCACCCGTCTCGCTCCCATCTGTGTCTCCTGCTGCCTCTGCCTTGTGGTTCCCACCCATCCTGGCCTGGCCTGTGTCTCCTGATGCCCGTGGGCTTCCCGGGGAGGGGGGGGGGGGTACTATCATGACTGGTCCCTCCCTAACATCCTGTCGTCATGGTAATCCTGTCTCATGTCTTCATTTTGCTTTGCTTCCTTGTTCTTCTGCTCCTTGTTTAACTTTCCCTGCCTTTCAGTTGTAGCAACCGTATCTTGTTTAGTTCTTGTTATACCATGTATTTAAACCCTGTGTTTTTCCTCTTAGTTTGCTGGTCATTTGTGATTCCATGTGTCTTTTGTATGTGCTCTACCTCTGATAGATTTAATCCATGCCTTGTATGTGATTGCTTGTTATTTTTGTTATAGTCTGTCTTGTGTTGTGTTGTGTTTTACAATGTATTCCCATACTCCCTGCATTGGCTCTGTGACCATGGAATGTACAAATGACTCTGATTATGGATCTGTCCTTAATAAATCTTGCTCTTCTCAGGGTGTCCACCTACTACGTGCTGGATTGTCTCAGGGGCATCTTTGCACCACCTGCATCTGGGGTCCTGCCTGGTGTGGTAGATCCATTGATACTGACTTTGGGTTTAACGCTGTGCAGCCATGATTAGTGCCTCTGTACTGTCTTTCATTCCTGCCTTCCAGCCATTGGTAGGAATTCTCCATATCAGTCACTCCAGTCAAAACGTCTTCCAGTCAAATAGCTTCTTGTCTCAGTCATGTACCACAAAAAGCTCTATCTATAAAAAAAGCTCATAAGTTGACAACAAAATCAAAAACATGCAATGCAATGGCATTGCCATTCAATATGGTGGATGAAAGTAACACTTTTGACTAAAGTTGTGTGATGACAAAATCTGAGTGCTTCTGAGTGAGGTCAAACTGGGTCCAAATACATTGATGTGTAGATGTTTGGGAGGTGTGGTTGAGAAAGTCATCACAGCGACACTTTTATAGTGAGACTCTGTTGGCATATAAGATGCTATGAGCTTGTGGATAGCATTTATTCTGAAATGGATATTTTCGAGCTAGATGTCCTGGATGACTTTTATTCTTTGAATCCACATACAGTTGATAGTAGAATTCTAGTATCAGTAAGAAAGTTTCTTTTCTGTTAATTAAACAAGAATGCATATTCTTTGTCAACATTGTTGTATCTAATGATGTACCAATTCTTAATAAGGCCATGCTTGATGACGCCAACGTAACCGGTGCTCTTGAATGAACAGTTTATAATCAATTATCTCTTTTTCTCAACCAGAACCAGCTCCGTGATCACAATCAGTCTGGCTACAAACCGGCACATTCAACAGAAACAGCCCTCATAACAGTGATAGAGAAACTTCAACATTCTCCTTTCTATTCTCTCCAGCCTTGGTTTGACTGGCCCTGCATGGAAATGGTTTCAGGCATATCTGGAATTACAGTCCTATCAGGTAACATGGAGAGGATCCACAGCCAATCCATGTAGACTTTCCACCAGTGTCCCATTAGGCCCTCTTCTCTTCGTATGCTCATTTTCTTGGTGATGTAATATCTTCCCATGGCTTCTCCTACCACTGCTATGCTGATGACACCCAATTAATTTTTAATTTAATTTAACTCTTTCCTACCCTCCCACACACAGGTTTCTAGAAACTGAGCTTCGGTACACCCCAGGAACTCCCAGCCCTTACCATGACCTCACAGTTTTCTTCGAGAACTCCCTGGTATCATCATCTGAAGCTGCTCATAGCCTGGGCATAACTTTTAACAACCAGTTGTCATTCTCAACCCATTTTATCTGACCCAGTCTTGCAAATTTCTCCTCAATACAAATGATTCAACCCTTTCTCTTTCAGGAAGCTGCCCAGGTACTTGTGCAGTCTCTTGTCATCTCAAAGCTGGACTACTGCAACTCACTACTTGCCATTAGACCTCTACAACTTATCCAGAATACAGCAGCACAACTGGTCTTCAATTTTCCAAAGTTCACACATCACTCCGCTGCTGCACTCCCTTCACTGGCATCCAGTAGCTGCAGGCATCAGATTTAAAACCTTGATAATTACTTACAAAGCTAAAAACCATTTCACTGTGAGTTATACTGTATATGACTATGTATGTGACAAATAAACCAAACTTGAAACTTGAAACTTGAAAAATGGACCAGCCCCTCCATATATGATGCCAATGGTCAAAGCCCAATCCGTACTTCAAGTACATTGAACCTCACGTATGGCTTGGCTTGAAATACTTCAAGTCTCATAGAACACAAGCATCGAGACTATTCTGTATCCTGGCTCACAGATGGTGGAACGAACTTTCGCTGGCTGTCTGGACAGCAGAGTCCCTTGTAGTTTTCAAATGCAGACTGAAGACTCATCTATTTGTGGAAAATTTAAATGACCACTGATCCTACTCCTGTGTTGACTATCTAAAACTCTACTTATTGTAGGGTACTGTGTATTACACCTTTTGTCTGTTACAGATCTTACATGTTTTGCACTTCTATACATCAGCACTGATCCCTGTATTTCAACAGCATTCTAGTTCAATAGCATCTTGGACTCTAACCTAGCTAGGATGCATTCTATGAGTAGATGACAAAGCACTTTTGTAAGTCACTCTGGATAAGAACATCTGTCAAATGTCGTAAATGTAAATGTAAATTATATTAACTATAAATATTTAATAGAATTGAGCTGTTTTCCCATAATCTTTGACCATCTTTTTTTGGATTGTTGTTGCCCATTTCTGAAGACCTTACCTCACTGGATCAATGAAAAAAAACATTCTTAAAGACAAATTTGGTTTGCCAGATTCAACTTCCTTCAGTACCAAGATCCAGAATTCAGGAACAAGTGGACTGTAATTTCTGATCTTCCCCCAAGAAAAAGCCACTTTGGAGCTTTTTTTTCTGTAATTCACTGCACATTGCATATAATTTATGAACTGTTTGCAACTGAACATATCAAACTGTGACAATTTGCAACAAAATGTGAATATGTATGTAGAATATTTGTTTGGTTGTTTGTTTTGACAGCTTTTCGAAGATTGCTATCTAGAAAGTTTTTACCTTCCACGTGGTTCAGTACAACATGTCATTTTGTGAAAATGTGATTTCATCTAAATGTAATTGCATATTAAGCTAATTTTATTTGATATTATTTATGTATTTAAAAGAACAAACAAATAAATAATTAGATTTTGAATCTTACTATGATCCAAGTCGGGTACAAAAAAAAACCTATGTAAAAAAAAAAATATTTGAAAAAACTTTATTGACTTAGAATTCGTGAAACAATAAGGCGTTTCAAAACAATAACACAAGTACTTGCTTGTTGAACAATCACCGTATAGGGTATCAAAGCTCTAATAGGCGATAACCTGTAATCTATTAAGGTAAGCATGACATGGTTGCAATTCGAGAAATGTAAATATATAGCTACTGAGGTGATCTGCCATAGAGGCGGGCCAAACAGCCTATTTGCTTATTAGCTAGCTAAGGCTAGCTATGTAACCGGATTTTTGTATAGTAGTTAGCTAACAGCTAACTCGGTTTGGTGAGATAGCTCTGCTTTTACACATTTGGCAGTTGGTCATTTGAATGCGAGCGTTACATTTAGCTGCTTAACTTGGCAAAGTATCCATTAATTTAAACAAGAATCTTAACCGACATCGTTTTTGGTGCGACATGTAGCGTTAGCTAGCTAACAAGCTGCCTAGACATTCACAACTATGAAACATATGAAGGCATGTTGCTACAATTAAGATACAGTGAGGACCTTCACTATTGGCGGTTGCCTATAATATATTTTGCGTTGCTTTGTAATGTATTTGTAATGTTTTTAAAACATAGCTAGCAAACTGTAGCTATCGGTTTCTTAAAGCTACCCTACTTTCTCAAAGTATACGGTCTTCCATTACTTTGCAAGATGATCGAATTAGTTAATATAGGTAAGGTCTCCCTTGGTGACAGCCAGCGCTGGCTGGCTAGCTAGCTACGGGTCTCCTCATCAAACAGAGTTAATCTAATCTTACTGTATGTGCAATATTGCTTACCTGTATGTGGCCAGACCTAACCATGTTACTTGACCAGTTACTTCTGTCCTCTCATTCAATCTGTCTTGTTTCTTTTTAAGGATACAAACCTGATTTGTTTATGTAGCGTTAAACATCATACATGCTCACTGTCAAGAACTAACTTACCTTGTTTATAAGCACACCATCTGTGGACGTTCATTGTACACATAACATAATGGCATCAGAAGAAATGGAAGGCATGTGCCCACTGCCCGAGATGGCCAACATCAAAGTGGAGCCTCCCGTCAGCGTTGGCCCGGTGGAAGACACCAGTTCGCAAAATGTGGCCATGGGCATTAAATTCATCTTACCCAACCGCTTCGACATGAACGTGTGCTCTCGGTTCGTCAAGTCACTGAATGAGGAAGACAGCAAGAACATCCAAGACCAGGTGAACTCTGACCTGGAGGTAGCCTCAGTCTTGTTTAAAGGTAAGGCAGAGAACCCAGCTGATTGTGGAAGTGTTGCAGCTTGCAAATAATGTGCTCCCTTTGCCTCATGGACAGACTTACTTTATTTCTATATCCAGCTGAATGCAACATCCAGACCTCCCCATCCCCTGGAATCCAGGTTAGGCATGTATACACGCCATCCACAACGAAGCACTTCTCACCGATAAAACAGTCGACCACTCTGACCAACAAACACCGTGGCAATGAAGTCTCCTCAACCCCGCTGCTTGTTCACTGTGAGCTTTTCATTCTCTTGCCTTTGGGTCTTCAGTAATTGTCAAAATTCATAGCGTTTTAGACAAGCCCATCGTGCAAACCTTTGCTATGATAAGAGTTTACATAATTTCAACACCAAATACGACTGAAACAGATTTTTCAAATATTTCAGTGTGTACAGTAAAGGTATATTGTTTTTATAATTACTACTATTTTTTTTTTTTACCCCAGCTCTATCAATTCATCAACTTGCAGCACAAGGAGAAATGGTGTTTCTAGCCAGTCGAATAGAGCAAGGTCTGGCTTGTGTAATCACATAAGAATGAATTAATGCATGGCCCATTATGAATCTAACCTGTTCATGTCTCGGCCAATCACAGAGTCCGTGATAAACCTGCAGGATGAAGAGGGCTTTACACCACTCATGTGGGCAGCAGCTCATGGCCAGATTGCTGTGGTGGAGTTCCTGCTACAGAGTGTGAGTGCAACATGTAGGACCTAAAAAAAAACCCAACATGACCGTGAGAACCTGTTACTCCGCTGAACCATGAACGTCTGGTGCAGTGGGTTCAAACGCACACCAAAATTCACGTTTACTCATCACTCTGCATGTGCACGTTCCTAACATACTGGTATTCTTTTTGTAGGGTGCAGACCCCCACATTTTGGCTAAGGGCAGAGAAAGTGCATTGTCATTAGCCTGCAGTAAGGGGTACACAGACATTGTCAGAATGCTCATTGACTGTGGAGTGGATGTTAATGAGTATGACTGGGTAGGTAATTTTTAAAAATTCTATATAGTGGAACATTTTTTATATATACAGCTTTGAAGAAAATGGGGGGGGGGGAATAGATTCTCTGCTATTTTCACTTTGAGATGGGATTGGAGTTACAGCTATGGTCATGCTTATGTGTTTATAGAATGGGGGTGCCCCTATACTTTACGCTGTACATGGTAATCATGTCTGCTGTGTAGAAATCCTCTTGGGTAAGTGCAGTGAATTGAACTTGTATAAACTTTTTTCATTACCATAGCTTTTACAATATTAGAGATTCCAATAGTAAATGCCTGTGTTATTACACGTTTCATACTTTGAACAGAGAATGGAGCTGACCCAACCATAGAGTCTGACTCAGGCTTCAATGCTATGGATATGGCTGTAGCAATGGGCCATAGGCATGGTAACTATAGTTTTCAACTGCCTGCATTTAACTAAAACTCTGAACAATGTAAATTCCCACTGGGGCTGGTTAGAGTGCCCTAAAAAACATAATCATGTATGAAATGTCTCCAGTAGAAATCACCAACCAAGGAACACAGTACCAGCATAACAATTGTGTAACAAAGAAAGTTACTAAAAACAATGCGAGTGAATATAACTGGCATAAAAGTTGGTTTCTTTCTTCAAAAATATTACTCAAGTAGAAGTAAACTGGTTTTAAAAGTTTTGTAGATTTGCATACCTTTATGATTACAGGCTTATTACTCACCTGTTTTGGCTAAATACCCCATGTCTCACCAGTATAGTGTGAATGCTTAATTTTGCGTGCGCATGGGGAGTGTGTTTCGTTCACTTAAATGTCCTAGAAGACTGAGGCACCCTTCTTTCATTTGTGATGTCTTCTTTCAGTTCAACAGGTCATGGAAGCTCATCTGCTGAAGCTGTTGCAAGGAATTAAAGAGTAGGTGTGACTAAGGAAGAAAGAAGCTGGAAAGCAGAAAACAGTTATGAAGCTGAATATTGCTGTGTTCAGTTAAGAGGCAGATGAAATGGACAGTTCATTATCTTGCATGTTTACATTAGTTACTCAAGCTATTCAAACTACTTTGTCCAAAGTTTCATGTTTTTGTTTTGACACTGATTCCCCTTTACCCTGAGGATTGGTGTCATGACAACTGAAAAAATGTTAGGGCATCTTTAAACCATTGAATACTGCACATATTTATTTTGATATGGCTAGCTATCATTGGTGTGTTGGTGTATTCAGTTGACCATGTAGGTTTTTGTATAAAATGATTCATAAACCCAACTACTTCTTGTCTTTTAACTTGTTCCATTTTGTAAGAAAATTTGGCAGCCAATAGTACAATATCACTTGAACTTAAACAGGCAGAGGAACAAACAAAAGTGCACGTTATTTTTGCCATAGTATAAAATATATACTCATTTAGATCAGTTTTGTACCAAGTAATATCCAGTAACATTTAATTTCACTAACTGAATTTTGGGTGCTTCATTTAAGTTACATTGGTTTGAACTAGTGAAAATGCAGTAAGGCCAGTAAACATAAGTCTGCTTTGACCATGCAATTCTTAGTTGTTAAATGTTAACAGTAATCTAATAGTTCCAATTAAGGGCGGTCTGGTTTTAACCTTTTGATGAAAGCTAACAAGTCTGCTGCAATAAGACATTAAATATTTTGAATACTATTCTAGACCTTATTACTTTGTTCAGTCACCTGTGGAAAAGATACACACTACCAAAAATAAAGCTATTCTCATAGGAAGTCATTCTTGTCCTCAAAAACATGAAGCAGACCAAAAACTAAATGCTGTAAAACTCCCCAACTGTCCTTAGTATCATTAAGCATCAATGACCAAGTAAGATGTGTGGGGAGCTTGACACCAAATCTACATCATAAGCAGCACATATATATATAAAATAAAAAATAGAATGACAAATATATAGACAAGGCAGTGTATTTAATAAGCTTGTACATAGCAAATGTTTATTTCCAGATGTTGGCTTCAGCTAGGCCTCAAAAGGAGTGAGCCTCAATAACAGGGAGACGAGTAGGATGTCCTAGGGCCCACGCTACCCACACCACTGGGCGTGATGTGGTAAACATCTCTCGCTCTCAGCTTGGACATAGGGTAGACATAGCAGTGCACAAGAAGAGAAACAAGGGCTGCAGTCACAATATATAAAAGAAAAAAAGGAAAACTGCCCAAAAGGAGTGGGGAGAGTGGGGTTAAAAAAAAAAGAAAAAAAAAGAAAGTCCAACGTGTCCCAGCTGAGATGGGAGACTCCATCTCTGTCTGTCTGTCTGTGCCTCCATTCAGCTTAATTAGCCTCGTTCTTCGAAGCCTCGTCAAAATTCTCCACAAGATCTGCAATGAATGAGAATTTACAAATAAGGTTGTGTGTTCCATGACCCTTGGCTGGAATACTTGAAGGGAGAGAGAAAGAAGGCCAGCTTGTAAGAATTGTAGGGCCAAGGTCACGCTTCGAAATACCACAAACCACCTAATCAAGAGTGACAAGAATTAAATCTAATTTTTGCTAGACCTGCTAGTGTTTATATGAAACATGATGCGAGGTATTTCACACCATCGCCGACAATCACGAGTTGACATGCACGCATGGACAAACATGAGCGCTAAGAGACTGGACAGGTCTGCAGCTGTGAAAAGGTAAACGCTACGGATCAAAGGCGGATTGCCTTTTCCAAGATGAAATCTGATAAATGGAACTTCCACTGTTCAGCTCCGGGGTGTCAGACCCCAAATCACTCACAGCAGGGGCCCCTTACGTCAGATTGTTTTCATAAGGGACCAAGAAAGGTCAAGCCTCAGTAACAGCATGATGGCAAGAGACGTTAACCCCTTGTCATCGCACACGGCGACCCCACTGGAGTGCAGCGGACGTAATCTTTTGTTACATTCGCTGGACTTGGGTTACTGCAAGGAGGCGGTCCGGTTGAGGCCGGAGCAGAACTGTAATGGCAACCTCATGTGCTGGCCTTGGTCCTCTTCGAAAAGCAAAGCCAGCTTTCCAAAACTCAAACAATACTAGCAATAAATACTGCCCCATGTCATGACTAGCCTACACCACCAATGTGACCTCCTGATATCGTTCTTATGCCATGACCCCGGTATGCCATGCTGTGTTTACGTTAATGAGTCAAAATCGCATATGGCAATCATTCTTCAGTTATACAACTGGGAATAATACAAATGTACACAGGGTCTAATAGCACAAGCGGGTAGGTAAACAAACAGTAGACAGTCTCAGGAGTAGTCTTAGAGATATGAATAAGCTTAGGAAGGCAAAACAGAAAAAGGAAGAAAAAAAAAAAAACAACAACCATATGGTGAAAACCTGCCTTCGAGAGACTTACTAACCTGGAACTTCATCATCATCTTCCTCTCCTCCTGCCACAGGTGCCTTTCCATCTCCAGCTGCAACAAACAGAGGCAGAGTCAGCAGCAGCTCTGGAAGGTGTCACATCTGACTTTACTGTGCCTGAATCAAACTTTAAATGATCCATTTTGGGCAGTTTGAGGAACAAAAATCTAAATATTCAGGAAAATAGTAATTAGCTGGAACAGGTTCACCAACACCCCCTCCCCACTTTTTGCTTCATTTATTCGTTAAAATAAAGATGTTTTATCACAAGTGTTTTTCAATGAGTCATGCAGCAGCACACTGGACCTGCTTATCTACACAAGCACAGATGATGTGTGGCTGCGACCTGAGACATCCCCAAATCCATTTCCATTCTCAAACAGAATGGTGCCGTCTCTTCAATGGATGTGGAAATTCATGGTTTAAAATTTTTCAAAGTTACGCAAAGTAGTACACTTTTAAACAGAGAACACAAAGAAAGTGGAGGTAATCCAGGTGCTGCTTACAGTCTAGAAAAACAGGCTGCTTTTAAAGAATGCTCTCAATAGCCAGCTGTACCCTGACAAATTCCACTCACCCCCAATCCTCATACCCTCAACCCCCACTCGCCTGTTCACTATTCCCTACCCTCACTCACTAGTAGAGACCAAGATCATTGGTAGCATAACACTTCAATGATGCACACACTAAAGGCAAATGAAAACTCAACCTCCAGCAACTCCCTACATACGCTATTAAGAGTACACGCAGTACAGTGATGTCCCAATTTCTGAATGCAGATAGGCATAGACAAATTTGAGGAGTTTGGAATATATAATACTGTTCCTTTAAAATACACTAAAGGTTTAAAAAGGCAAGCAAATGTTTAAATTAGTGCACATAATTAGTTTTAATTTGAGATTTTTTTTTAAATTAGTTCCTTCGTTTCAGCGATAGTACTGCTTCTAATGTGCCACAAACCTTGTTTGGGCAGGGCCTCAGCGAGTTTCCGCAGACTGGTCAAGCTGTCGGCACCAAGCTGGTTGAGGATAGAGGGCAACATCTCTGTAAGCTGCTTGGTCTCAGCATGGCCTGTGATGGTGAAGGTGTTTGCTGCCAACGAAGCCTGGACTTTGGGGTTGTTGAAGTGGATGACTGTTCCCTGGTTTGTGAACATATTCACCTGCAATTCACAGTGCAAAGAGTCTTAATATTGGACAGGCAGATTCTGTTCAAGCAAATAAGAATGGTGGGTTAGTGAACATGCTTCCACATGCTGGACCCAGCAGGAATCAGCCCAGATAGCCACCCACCAACAAAACACAAATAGCAATCTACTCTCCAAAAAGGTGATGTTTTCAAACGAACAAAGTTATGCTGCCAAACACCTCACCTCCTCAATACCGGAGATATTATTGACGCCTAGCTTTTTCAAAGAGAACTGAAGTTTCTTGTCATCGGCGGTAGCAGTTCTGTGTACAACCTTCTTCTTTCTGCGCGCGGTTCCCTGGCCACAATTTAAAAGAAAAAGTCAATAAGGAGTTTAACCTACTACAAAAATGACGTTAAACAAAAATACTTTGAGTCTTACCTTACCACCGATGCGGACTTGTGCCTGCAATTTTGCTAGTTTCTCCTGGTTCATTATTGTTTCTTTCATCTGCGATACAAAGAGTAACAACATTATGGTCGTGCACAGGGCAAAGTTAGACAGGCGTTCGCTAGCGAGTCTGCATGGGTAAAGGGGGTGCGGTCTGAAACGACTTGGTGAAGTTTTACTTGCTAGCAAGTAAAAGCGTTGAGGACTACAACGAAGAAGTTAAACGGCGGCGGACGCGGCTAACAACTTTTAACAGTAACACCCACTCAACTAACTAGCTAGATAAGCGAGCTGACTAACCAACTATGCCGTAACCGCCCTTTACACAACAAGAAGATGAAGGAAAAGTACGTGCAGGCCCAAGTGCGGGGTAACCAGCTGCCCGGTCAGCTAACGGTTCGCCAAATCTTGTGAGCATGGTAGTTAACTACTTAGCTAGCAAGGTACCCATTAAAACGCAGTCTTCATTTTGACCTTAAAGAAATGACTAACCCAATAAGTGGTAACTGTTAGAAATAACTTCAGCTACTTTGAATAAAATCGTGTTTGCAAGGGCTGCAATCACAAGAGGACACACAACTAGCTATCTTAGCTAGTATGAATCTATTAGAAGAAAGTGCTGATACTTGAATTACATCCACACTAGCTAGAACTAGACAACTCGCTAAATTATATCTAGCTATAACTGCCTCACGCAAAGTCGCTTATGATGCTGTTAAGTTTTGTTAAAGCAAATGTAATTAACGAATGTCAGCGAATGAATAACGATAGCATGGTTTGCTAAATGTTCATAATGGTTTTCGGGGCCTGACACTTCGGCGGGCCCATATCCATTACCGGTTCAGTGATCTTTCTACGGACGATCCATATGAAATAACTGCCGGTCTGATAAATCAGGTACTTAATTTACCTTGAGCTTTGAAGCTGGGAGTGTCTATGCAGGAAAGAGAGTATTTTAGAAGTCCTCACTGACCTGCACGCTAGCAGCAAACACACGCGGAGAGCAAGATGGAAGCGAGAGAGAGTGACGGAAGTGACGCGAATGCTGACATGCGACGCAGTGTGTGGCAATATAACACAGTCATTTCTTGTGCGTTTAATTTATAATATAAATGCCCGTAAAACATTTTTCCTAATCATTAATCACGTGGAAAGCTTTTAATGGTTTTGTAATTAATCAATGTTAATACACATCTCTACATTTTTATTAAAGACCGAAATGAATATATATGCATTAAATGGGCTTGTATTACACTGGGCAATCTCTCAGCCTTTTAGTCTTAAAATTAACCTAATAGTTATTGTCCATCAAGCAGAAAAGGAACTACTAAGCCAAAAGTGATACTTGAAAAATCTGGTTATGTTTTTAAAGCTAGGGTTAGGGTTAAGGTTACAAATACACAGATACTGGACCAATATGGTAGAATTAAATTTACACATACTGGACCACTATAGTACATTACTTTTACACATACTGGACACCTATAGTACATGACATTTACACCTACTGGGCCACTATAGTACATTACATTTATACATACTGGACCACTGTAGTACATGACATTTACACCTACTGGACTACTGTACTACATAGCATTTATACATACTGGACAACTGTAGTACATGACATTTACACCGACACCCACTGGACCACTGTAATACCACTGACATCTCCATCAGCTCTGGGCTAATAAACTTTTAAAATAATGATCCAATTGTTACTAAAAGGAGCTTCTCTTTAAAAAAAAAAAAAAGATACTCTGTGTTTTTAGATTAGAACACAATCACAAACTTTACATTGAAGTTAAGTTTACATATTCAAAAGGCTTCTGTGAATAGACAGGTATCAGAGGTTCCTTGATTTTAGATTAGTAGCTGCATAGCAATAAAGTCTCATTGACTCAGTTGTACCAACTAACCATAAGAGAGGCAATAGACAATGACTCAGTTCCAGTCACCTATAAGAATGTAATGTGAATGTAATGCAAATCACAAATCAAATCATGCAACAATACTACAAGACTCTTATAGAATCTTTATTAAATACATTTTAAAAAATACTGAAAATATTAAGTCTAATTATAATAAGATTGATTGACATTCTTCTAGCATCTGAAATGCCTTTAATGTGCTTGTCAGACAAATAAAATTAGCTTCTTAGATTCCAACACAGATATTTTGTGCCTTCCAGATGATTTAACTGACATTTAATGTAAAGCACAATAATGCTGTTGGAGAAGGGGAAGCTGATCCATGCTGCACCCTATAAAACTTTAGGTACAAAGGCAAAGTGGACCGGGGTACAAACTTCAGCATTCACTGAACTTTCCCTAGCCCACGTGTGAAACAAATGTATAGACAAAATTGTCCAGAAATACGCAAACGTGGAGATGGGGCTCTAATTAGTAGTCCTGCACTTCAAATTTACAATGGACAATTAATATTAATAGCATGATTTAGTCCAAAACATATGGTTAATTATTGATTAATAACTCAGACAATCACTCGAGTAAAACGACTGACGTTTAAATTTAGGCCCAAATATGTGTAATAAATTATCTTAACCATTGACATATATAAGTCTTTCCCCATATTTGCCGAGAGATGAGATGGTACATTTTAAAAAATATATAGCATATTTTGTGTCTATACGCTGCTTTAAAAAATGGATTAATAACAAAGAAATGTAGGCCTAGAGTTTCTATGTAGTTTGACTGAACATAGTGTACTATTTGGTAATGTGTAAATGTGAGGGGGAAAAAGCAAAACAATTTTAAAAATGTAATTGTTTGAGGTCCGTGACGTAGGTGGCGCAAACAGGTAATCGAATAAATTCGAATTAAAAGAGTCCTTCACTATCCACTTAAGATGGCATTACCGTGCACTAATGCGACACTCTCCAAATTTTAGCTAAACAGGTTTACTATTGTTGTGCATGTGATAAATGTTAATCGCATGGCACGATCACGTCTTTGGCGATTGTCCCCAGTTCCGGTTATATTCACAGGTTACCGCAAGTAACCATGTGTGGACAGCTAATCACCCGCGAAATATTTTCTGAGTACGCCGGTGGCACGGAAAGCGATCGAGCACATCCCACGGAGCGTGGAGAAACTTTAGAAATGTGTGGATTAGCCACAATACGAAACCTGACCCGGCTCTTCAACTGCATTTTCATGTACTATATCTCGCACAGAACAAATATTGCCTAAAGAAAACATTACCAGGCCACAGTGCGACGATCCACGAAACGACTCCTAGTCACTGCCAGTCTCCCCAGATATCATAGTTAACATACTACAGTGTCATACACATTTCTGTAAGTGCTGTGGAACTCGATTCACTTTGTGTGAACAGGCACAAACTAATAAGACGAGCAGGTTCTCTAATTGTTTCTGCGTGATATGCTATGCTTTATAAACTCTAAATATAATTCATTATGCGCAACAAAGATGATGCAAGGTAATTGGGTCACATAAGCTTTGGCTTGTGACTTAAAAATTAAAAATCTGTACTTTGCATTTAGATAAAAGAGGTTTTGTTTGTTAAATGTTGCATTGTCGAACATGATTTCAACTGCTCTTAAAGGTGTATTTTAGAATCGAAAACTAATCCAAAGCATAGAGAAAACTAAGGCATTATTGCTTGTTTGCATTCTAATATTTGATTACTTAATTATAAAGTTGTGAGCATTTACACGTACCTTTGTATGATTTAATGTAGGCTGGACCTAAATTGTGTGTTTTATACCCCGCCCTATGTATTTATTTATTTATTTTTAAATTGAAGACATGTTTTTTTCATAATCGCAAAGGATTATATGTACCCTACATTGATAACATGCTTACTAAAAGCAACTGTTTTTTAAAACAAGGAAACTGGGTGCAAAGTTATGTTTTCCAACTGCATATTTTTGTGTAATAGAATAAATCGAATTCCTATTTTATGATCAAGACTTAAATACACAGTCATTAAATAATGCTCTTTTATTAAAAAAATGTAGGCTAGAACAAATGTAATAAAGAATACGTCACATTTAGGCTGTTGCGCAAACGTGTGTTAAAACAACGTGCAGTAAGAGTCCACATCAGCAGTTTCTGCCATTATCCCAGTTTAACCTCGTTTTAATTTAAAGATTGATCCTCGTATTATTTCTTTGTTCTGAAGTAAACACTGGATCAATATTTAATTATTATCTCTGTTTAAGTCATCTTTTGCTTAACCACATACCTTTGGTACTTTAATTTATATATAAAGTGAAGAACTTTATAGAAAAATACATACACTGGCCAAAATATACATTTTTGTTTATATAATAAATATTTGTATTAGTGTGTATATTTATGCTCTAAAAGTGACGTTAACGTTTAGAAATTCAGCCACTAGATGGCGATGTCATACTCAGAGAGGTAGTAAAAATGTTGAATGAACCGAGCCTAAATACACAAGCCTGACCACAGGAGTTACCATAAAAGGGGCATCAAAACGCTCCAGATGTTTCTTTCATCATACAAAAATTACCTCTCATCCCCTACTGCATCCTCCAGAACTAACACAGCTCGGCAATAAAAAATACAATTATAATTACCGTCTGCAGGTTATTTTCTGCCGTTTATTCATATTCATTTATGGGTTACTTATGGCACAGCAGAATTTTTTATTAATCTTAGTTATGTGTTTTTTGGATAAATGATTTTTCATCACCTCTGCCACAAATTGTTTTTAATAACCTACTTTGATTTATTTTTTTATTTGAAAGGATTAAAAAGTTGTTTAGATGGCGCTCAGTGCCTTGTGTGCGCCTTTAAATGAAATCCCATTCCAGCATGAACGAAACACATTTGATTGTGATGACGTTTAAAAGTTAAAAATAAGTGAATAACCAGTAATTGCGTGTTAGTGGAACCTATCACTGAACCTTCCAAGATTAATTTAGATTAGGCCCAAATTTACATTAAATTCGAATCTTTCAGTTTTTCTGTTCAAAATATTACCAATGAACGTTTCATTTTGAAATAAAATGTTACTAACTACTATATTCCGATGAGCAATTGTGTTCGGATTTGATTAGTCATTCCTATTGTGATACTGGACTTTGCTAAAACGAAAAGTGATAACATAGCTGTTTCAGATGTTAAAATTGGCTAACTTGCCATGATTTAAATCCGGCCTGCTGTGAACTTGGCAACTCTCCTCCTTATCATATAATAAGATACGTAACTACGTGAAGCATTGTCTGCTGTCTTTAGATCACACCAGTAGCTCTTAGAGGACATCTAAAATTATTATGAACAAATATACTGCCTATGAGAGAAAGGTATTAACACAGACTAATTCTCTTTTTTGCATAATAACTACAAGTAACTTACAGATAGCCTACTCTTTTAAAATGTAAATCCGTAGGTTCGTAATATTTGTGTTACTGAAAATATCGATAATGGTAAAAGGCGGTGGCCCGAATTTCTCGACCTTGCAGTCTCTACCGTGATCAGCGTGACTGATGAGAGTTAGCAGCTCTTTTCTATTACAAATGGGTCCAGATCCACTTCAGCGTCACGCAAGCCGATGTACAGCGAGACAGACATGGAACCGAGTACCGGCTATGAATTTTAACTCCTAACATCCTCAGTATATATAGGCTATGCTATGTTTAACTACACTGTGGGGAAAATCCAACAACAATATGGGAGGATCTTATCAGTAACCATGTCCTTAAGTCTTCTTAAATCTATCTTAGTCAGTAGATTATAGTGAGCAGTATTCTAGTAAAATAAATTAAAGAAAAACGTTTCCTCGAAACCATGATAACCACCAAAAAATCCAACATAACTTTAATCAGTTGTCGACAGACCTTTTGTAAAGACAATTTTCCCATGTTATTTTTCCTCTTTTCAAGAACAGTGGTGACGCTTAGTTATCATGTGATCATGAAGCTGGTATATAGCGCAGGGAAAGGTCCGCCCTCTTTGGAATCCTGGTTTGGCCTTTTGGAGGGTCTCCCCATGGTACCCTAGAATTAGCAAGTGGATGCAATGCTAGAGCTTTACCGTTCGATTCAACTGCGTTAGCAATCCATCCAAAGTCTATGGCTTTAGTTACGCACGGGCACGCCTTACCTCCCGTCCGAGTCTCTCCTCCGCGCTTCTTATGAGTTTTCTCAAACCAGGGACGTTGGTGAGTTACAGAATCAGTACCAAATCTGCCTCTTCGCTGTGGTCCTACCGGGAACACACGGCCGCGAGAGAGCCATGACTCTGAGCTCCGAGATGTCAGATGCGTCTGTGCTCTCGGAAGAGACCGACATCGATGTGGTTGGAGAGGGCGACGATGGCGACGGGCACTCGCGCTCCTACGTAGACGAGGTGGCGCAGATACATGACGAAATCCTTCTCTCTGGCTCACCACCATGCGTGGATGTTTCTGCCGCGCGGGACACATACAAACCAGCGACCAAGAACACTCTGGTGAAGCCTCCATACTCCTATATCGCGCTGATCACCATGGCGATCCTCCAGAGTCCCAAGAAGCGCCTCACACTTAGCGAAATTTGCGATTTCATTAGTAACCGATTTCCGTACTATCGGGAAAAGTTCCCCGCCTGGCAGAACTCAATCCGACACAACTTGTCGTTGAACGACTGTTTTGTTAAGATTCCACGGGAACCCGGCAACCCTGGAAAAGGCAACTACTGGACGCTGGACCCCGAGTCAGCTGACATGTTCGACAACGGGAGCTTCCTACGACGCCGGAAGCGTTTTAAGCGACAGCAAACGCCCGACCTTATCCGGGACCACGGGGGTTTTCTCCCCGCCGCCGCGGCGTATGGTTATGGACCTTATGGCTGCGGATATGGTCTTCAGCTGCAAACGTACCACTCGCACTCCGCACTCTTCGCCTTCCAGCCGCAGCATCAACCGCCTCCGCCTTCTCGACATGCAGGAACTCTGATTCCCGCGCCATCCCTTATGCCAACCACAACCGAGCTTTCCCGTTCTCGCTTCTATCCTCCGTTGAGTCCTGGCCTTTCATCCCCTGTGCAGACTGCGGCTAAATCACCAGTGCACCGTTCACCCTTTTCCATAGATAGCATAATAGGGACCTCTCTGAGTTCCACGCACTCGCACTGTGCCTCACGGACTTCCCCGGCGATCTCCGTGCCACCGCCGACTCTTGTATCTCAGCACTCTCCCAACGAAGCGCCGCCGCTATCGAGAGTCGCGCACGGAGGACCATCCTTGTACTCGGTGGTCGAAAACCTGTCGAACCGGATTGTAAGTGGCTCAAGCGGCTGTTAATTTCTTAACTTAACTTCAGTTTTTTAAAAAGAGATACACACAAACGCTCCTGTGTTAAAGGTAGGATTATTTTTGTATTGATTTTGTTCGTACATTTTTTGTTTTGATAAACGCAGCTGAATGGTGGATATTACCAATATTTGTGCCTATATTCAAGCTGTGAAATATAAGATATATATTTATGTTAACATTTAGTTCAATCTACTTACATCCCCACAAACGTTTCATTTAAGTGATTTGCGATCACGACACAGGGTATCTCAGGATAACGATAAAGGTCTTAACAGAAAAATAAGATAAACTGTCAAACCTTAATAATTGTCTACAACAATGTATTTTGTGTCGCGGCACCGTTGTTTTTTAGTCTGACGAACTGAAATTTTTTGTTTCAATTTGTGCTTTGTAATGAAAATTCATAAGAATCATTCTTCGGAAATTTTGATGCAATGTGTGCTTATATCAGTAATAAAATGTACATTATTTGGTAAGTTGTATACTCGGAGTGTGATATTTTTACACGATTTGTTTTACTATAAGAATAAATATTGTTTTACAGAAACGTTGAGTGGAAATTAACTTATTAAGTTATGCTAAGCCAAATAGCTTGAATTTGGCACATAATTTAAAGTCCACAACTACATAAGCTTACGAAGCCAGTTCCCTTAGAGTTAAATAATTCGAACCGCATGGTGAAAATACGAATTCAGGTTCTAACGTACTAAATAAACTGACAACAGCAATAACACCAAAGGTAGCATTATTATTATTATTATTATTATTATTATTATTATTATTATTATTATTATTATTATTATTACAATGTAACAACCGCAAAATATGTTCATCTATTGCGTATAAGGTTTATTTAAACTTATATACGGTCCGTATCTGCGCTGTCTGTCCTCATAGAAAAATAAATAAACGCGGGTGGAGAAACAAAGCACTAATCAAATAAGATTGTACCACTCGTTCCTTTGGATATTTGAACTTTTTGCATCAGTACCATTGGTAAGGGCCGACAGCGTTACGCATCACTTGAGGAAAGAGTGCAGTGTGGGGGGGGGGGAGAGCGGGAGAGGGGGAGCTTCTGCTTCGCTAATACTAAACTTTGTGGTATCTGTTATTTGATGATAATCTGTGATTTAGACCTATACGTTGCCTTAGCAGATTCGGTTTTCTGACTGAAACAGGTCAAGCATTACTTCAAAGACATTTTGTTATTACAAGATTATTAGGCTATATGAATAACGTATTTCTATGGTTATGAAACTGCTGAGGTCTTTCTGAGCCTCGTGATTGTCACGGACAGTGTGCATTATAGCAAAACTGAAGTGAACCTTAAGACATAATAAGGACGTCCATGCTGGTACAGGATTTGTCAAAGGCTTTCATTAGACCTTTATGTTTTACTTCCATCAGTGAGGGCCAAGATTTACATTTGCTCGCTACTGACATAGATAAACTTGATGAATGGCCTGTCTGCTGATAACGTAGATACGCTATTTATTTTTTTACTAAGGGGTAAACGTGAAGGTCTGAAAGCAGTGGATGAACAAAACTACATATACATATAGTCTATCACAGAGCGTTTTGGACGTGCAATCACAAAATTTAGCAAAAACAAGTTGACCTATGGCAATACATTGGTAGTCCACTTAGCTTCAACTGCATTACATATAGAATCGTGAAATGTATTACTGCTCTATAATGCAGAAAGCATTTTGTTAGTTATAAACGGAAAGTTGTACAAATCAAGAATATATTCGATACAACAAATTCAATATTATAATTCCGCAAAGCATTTCAAAATAATTTCAAAAACATTTCTAAAGCGCTCCAAAGACCTCACACAAAGCCTTAGGAAACGAAAAAATGAGTCCACATTTTGGAAAAATGTGAAGGTCTAAATCAGAATAGGAAAATAAATGTTATTAAAAATAACGTCTACATAGTAAATAATAACATTTAAAAAATAAAATAATTAAACTCAGATCAAGTGAGGTTTGTGTGCCTTTTGGTAACGCTAGGAAATTTACTGAAAAGAGGCACCTCTTTTTTCCATCGTTAAGCGTTACGTTCACTTGGCACCCCAGCAGATAAGGAAAGCAGCTCTGTCAAATACTCGTCGCGCCTTACACACTGATACGACCTTTCCCACATTTATTGTTGTAATTGCGGATCCGAGACAGGATTGTGTCACTGGGGTAAGAGACGCTCTGGTTCTCCTCCCACAAGTCAGTGATAATCGGCATGATCCGATATAGCTTCCCAAATCCACGAGATCGACGATTTCAGTTGTATCTTTTCGGCCCGCCATAATCGTCGCAGTGAAGCTTAACTGGTCAGCTCTCCCGGGCAAAGGTTTCTTGTGACCCACACGCCTGTGGATGTAAGACACAGTCTTTGAAAGAGGGCAAACATTACAATTAACTGCTGATTGTATACTCTCTATGGGATAGTTTTTTATAATTGCAGATGAATTTCTTCAAAGGGATGGTTAAACCCCATAACAATCCTTCATGCAGTCCAAGCCCAAAAAGCCCAAACCTTAATAAAGCTATTTAAGTAGAAATATAGATATGTATAAACATTAGATTGAAAATTAAGACATAAGTAACAATTTCGATTTTTGTGAGTGTTGTGTTTGTCTGTGGGACTAAATGATTATGCCTTTGGGCATGCACGCAGGCGCAGTGATGTGTCTATCGCGTGCCTTCTTGGACTTGGACGAAACGCGTAGAACGGTTCAGTAGGCCGGTTCAGCTCGCGCGTGCACACACACACACACACACACACACACACACACACACACTCACTCTCTCTCTCTTTCTCTCTCTCTCTCTCTCTCTCTCTCTCTCTCTCTCTCTCTCTCTCTGTCACACACACACACACACACACACACACACACACACACAAACGTCACACAACACACACAAATAGGTCGGAAAAATGATTGCTACTGCTATCGAGAGAACAAGGTGTGTCATAGCCAAATAACATAAATCCATTGTGCATGTCATTACTTTTGTGTACACAGTCTGGCGTTGAAATCCAGCCTGGTTTATGAATAATTAATTATTGATCTGCTGCGTGGATTTGCCTGGTGGAGTTGGATAGGCCGTTTGAAGGGTCATTCAGAGAGACCTAATTTTTACAGTACTGGTGATAACGATAGTCTCCAAAATGGCATATTTTTTGTTTACTAGTTGCTAATGTTTTTATTTACATAATTAAAAATAAAAATTATAGTACGGGCACGAAAACTCACTCAGATGGCGGTGACGTGGCGCAAGTAACATACACGTTCTAATTCCGATGTCTTTAATATCAACACATAAAATCTAGACAAATGAAACTTACCTGTCTGTAGGACTTAACACTTTAATGTCATTTGATTGTCGTGTAATAACATCGTTGAACTATAGTGGGCATCATTAAAGGCTGTTTATGCTTTTTTTTTAAATAATTTTGATCATGTTGCATTTTCAAAGCCCGACATAGTCAACGATGCAGACAGGATGACGGATATCAGTAAGCCTGAGCAAGATCAAGAAAGAATGGTACAAGTTCTCAAACCTTTTTAAACTTCTAACTTGCCCAGATTAGTAGCGATTTACAAGTTATAGAAAGTAGACATAATTTCACCATCAATGCCTTTTCGAAATTAGTAGCCCATAAAGTGTTTTGATTTGTCATGTGAACAAAAGCACAATTTGTAGAGCTAGAACGTATAAGACTTGAATGCACTTCTGGTGCGTTTTGAGAGTTTAAGAAATAATAGCGCCGTCCTATGTATTATAATAATGGATTTTGATAGTTGTTTGCTCAAATAATTGTTATTACTTTCATAACCCTGTTCTTTGTTGCAGTAATAGCAACTGAAGGCAATGCGGTTTCTGACGTTTTATTCAGCTTGCTGGCAGCAAACTGTAGGTATAATTGTGGAAAATTGAGTTTAATGTGTCCACCAAAAAAAAAAGAACAAAAACCCTCCATCCTCTGCTTATGTCCACCTCATGTCATTTTACTATAGAAAATATCAGCTATTGCCTTCAAAAGGCATACATTCACCGTCATAATATATGAATGAAATTCAATAATGTAGTTCAGCCTGCGGTGGAGAATTGAAACGGTTATGCGATTAATATTCATGAAGCTAAACAATAGGCCAACATAAAATAGCGGTAAGTAAAAAGGAGTAGGTAAAAGGAGGGTAAATTACTTATTACAATTAATGAATTTAATTTTTAAACTACGTACATAATCTATTTTAAAGGTTCTAATGTATTTTCAGACAGAAGTCACAGTTCTTTTTTTCCGACTTTGTGACATTGGCAAGTTTCTGTTTTTTATTATGGTTCTTTCTCTCGCCATATTTAGGCTGCACCAAAAGTGCAAATTGAAACAATTGCTTATTATTATTATTATTATTATTATTATTAGTAGTAGTAGTAGTAGTAGTAGTAGTAGTAGTAGTAGTAGTAGTAGTAGTAGTAGTAGTGCCCTTGATACGTACCGAAGATATCACTTACCGATATACCGATATATGTTAATGGTTTAAAAAATTTAGGTTGCCAATGAATCAAAAGGAAATATTAAATTTCTGTATTTTAGCCCCCATTCTTTTTCAAAACGAGCCTTGCATTTCATTGCAGAGCTGATCTCCCACATGTCAAAAAGTAACTTCCAAATCAAAATATACAAATTTGAAATGAAAAGTGCACACCATGCAACTCAGGAAGTAGAAGAGTGAGTAGCCTACGCAGTGAGTGATGGACAACGCGGCCTGTATCAGACCAAAAAATAACATTCAAACAGTGGGGATCATCTTTCATGCTGATGCTGGCTCAGTCTAAATAGAAATAGAAATATCAGAGATGCTTTCTGTTACCCTACAGGCTAGGAGGGGTTGGGCCTAAAATGTTCAAATAGGTGACATTCTTTGGTGCTGTGCAGCCTTCCTTTTTTGCTCAGTGACCTATGGGTCAGAGTTCACAAGAAAGAGGACTAAAACCAAAAGCACTAAACACCGGTCTGTGTAAAGTCATCTACATTATAGCGCATGAGAGAGCATGAGAACACTTACGTTCTTACCATAATATAGAGTGGTAGACAAAATAAGATAATACACTCAGAAGCTAATGTAGCAGTTCTCTGATCTTTTGTATGCAATGTTGTTTGTTTACAATCTAAAAAAAAACTTAGCTAGTGAACAAAGTTGTAGGCTACTGAAAAAAAGTGAATAAAACTCATCTGGTAAATAAAAAAGCCTACTTCTACTTATTCATCTGGTGAATAAAATTTGGAAGCAAACTATTCTGCAATTGCACTAGCTGTTTATATCAGACTTATAGTAGCCTATATGTTTATTTTAGAGGAAGTAAAGGAAGTATTTTAATGTATTAATTATGGGATGAGAAGAACTTAGAAACAGTAATGATAACACTGAAGTAAGTCAATAGTAACAATAAAAATTTGCTTCATCAGTTTGGTGACTACTGCCCAAAAAGCTCTGTTTAAGGAACTGAAGGGAGTGTCATAACTCAAGCTTCACTGCAAATCAAAAGGCACGAATGCCATCTTGTACTAATATCATAGAGTGTATAATTAAACAAAATGATATGTGTTGCACTGTTGCGTGCCAAGTAAACTGAGTCATGTCATTGTTGATCACTTACTCATAATTCTGGAATTGAGAGACAGTGCGAAATGATAAAAAACTATAGTGATGAGTAACTTCAAAGCACAAAACTGATTTTGGATTTGTGTAGTTCTGGATCGACTTGGCTGAAACAAGTAGAAACGGTAGCTAAATAAAACAATCCATGATTTATACAATATTATAGAAACAACAGTAACTAGTTAAGTTTATGTTTGTTTATAGCACACAGTACTAGTAAAGTGTGAAGTCCTCTTACCAGGGCAATTAGACTAGAGAAAAATTAAGAAGTATGTTTTTCATAACAATGTTTTAAAACTGATTTTTTAAATTCCTCTAAAGTTTCCCAAACCCAAAAGTATTAATTAAATGGCTTGAAATTTCTAATAACCAGTGATAGATGAACCCTCTTGTTCAGGTTTTCCCAGTGATGAAGTTCTAAAATAAATGTTTTAAAGGTCTTTAACATTATATAAGTAATATTAATAATAGTGGAAGCTACTCTGTGTGGCAGTAGCTGCTGAGCAAATATTGCACTTGTGATGTAGATCTCTCATCTTAGCCAATAAGAGAATGATTAAACTCCATCCTTTAGGGGTTACATCACTATGCGTCTCCTTGGGTAAACTACTCTGATAACTGTAAAAGCTGATAATGAACATTGTTTACAATAACAATAAAATATCTACAAGTAAGTTTGAACCAAGAATGAGAAATTGTTACCATCACTGGTCTGGTAAAACATGACCTGTTGACATGTAGAAGTATATAAATCTGGCAGATATGCATTCTATCACCATAGTAAAGGGCCCATAGTGGGATCTTATAAATAATCCGATTGCAGTGCAAGGAAAACAGAGATCCAATTTAGGCAACTATAAAAAACTAATATATTATATACTAAACCTAATGTACATCAAACTGGTGTAAGATCAGGTTCTGAGAATGTTTTCATAAACAGCTTTAAACAACTTTAAATACATGATACTGGAAATAATGAAAGAGAAACTGAAGTTATAAGAAAGTATGCAACTTACCACATAAATCAGTACATATATGCAGTCCAAAATATTCAACTTCCCAAGACACCATTCAGTTAACAGGTGCTGAGGGTGCCAAAGACAATGGTGATACTGATACTTTAAACATATGAACAAAGTTGTATCTAATATCTACTGTATCCACACACACACGTACACATGCATGCAAACATGCCTGCGCGCACTTTTTAGATTAGATTTTTAGTTGTTAATGTTATTGGACATTAATTTATTGTAATTTGTTATGAGTTTTATTAATGTGTCTTAATGTACTTTTTTTTTAGTTTTTTTTTATGAGACAATGCGGTCAAATGTGTAAATATTTGTGTTCGAGAGCCACTGAAATTGTTTACTCTCAGTCAAGTACTGATTGATATAGCAATAAAGTATTGAAACTTGAAACCAATTCTTTGCTAGCCTGTTTTCGATACCTGTATGTCTAAATATATGCGCGTGCGCCTGTGTGTGTGTGTGTGTGTGTGTGAGAGAGAGAGAGAGAGAGAGAGAGAGAGAGAGAGAGAGAGAGAGAGAGAGAGAGAGAGAAGTATGACAAGAAGACGAGTAAAAAAGGCAGTGAATGCCCTCCATGGGGGGTGTTGAATCCTTTTCTAATCTCCTCACATTGTAGCCAAGCAACACTTATCCTCTGTCTCTAGCTGTATAGCGATGAATTCTGTGTGTGTGTGCCTGTGTGCATGTGTATGTTGGTTGTGAGTGTGTTTTACGCTCCATTAGCGAGTTTCAGAACTAAAGGTCTGAATACAGCACTAATTAGAGGGAGTTAGAGAGGCTTCTACCACACCAGTTGCTACCACCCAACTTCAGTCAATTACATCTCTCTTCTTTCATGGTTTCTCTTTTCTTTTTCCCTTTTTTTTGGAATCTTTTCTCTTTTCTGCTTTCACTTTTTGTCTCCTTTCTCTTCCTCTGTCAGTCCGATCTCTGCTTTCTTTCTGTCTCCTGAGTATTTTCTTCATTTTGCTCACACACTGAACGTTACATCTTTTATCATTCTGTCCCATCTTCCCATCTAAATGATTCAGTCTTGTCCCTTTCAGAGAGTGGGCATTCTTCTGGAGAGGTTATGAAAATATGACAATTAGGTCTGGTCTATGATAGCCCCTTTCATGCTTACTTTTAAAGATCTCCAATAATAAACACAGGTAGAAGCGCATCAGTAAGCGGCTGTAAAATATCCCAAGTCCGTATATACAAATTTAATCACAACTAACATTGTAGCAGTTTGACACACACACACACACACACACACACACACACACACACACACACACACACACACACACACACACAATCATTCGCCATACAAACCATATACATATGTGAGGTTGCATACTCACTTCAGTAAACTGTAACAAAATAAACACATAACACGAAACTTTTTTCGGTGGTGGGGGGCGGGGCGACGAGAACGACGACTCATTAATTATTTTATTTATTCACTTGTTTAATGGAAAATGATGACCATTCATCTAAATGTATTTTATATGAGACCAAATAATGCACATACCTAATAAATACACTAACATTTCCAGGAAAGAAAAGAAGACAAAAATAAAAAGACCATTACAGAAATGGTGAAAGCCCCACAACATCACTTGCTTAAATACCCTAGCGTTCTACACTAATCCGCCACTGATGTAACCAATGTAGTTTTGCCGCTGAGTACATTGTATAGATTTCACTTTATTTATGAATGGTGGACGTAAACTTTGTCAGAGTTTTAACATTTCCCCTAATATTCTGCTGTTCTGATTGTCAGGTCACGCTTTTGCAAAGACCAATCACTAACATCCACAGTAACAGATTTTTAAAGTTAGGATATCAAATAAGATACGCAAGACAACGACCTATCAATATAGACTAAATATTTTTGGTATGCAACATTCACGAGCTCCTTGTTTTTGCTTTTTTTGTTTTGTTTTGTTTTGTTTTGTTTTTTTGGATAACCTTAAAAGGAAAGTCTGTATACCCATTCCTGTCGCGCTCCTCCACGACTGACCCGATCCTGCCTTTCCAAACATCTTGATTGTGGACGCCAGTTACACGCGGTAACGCCATCGGCGCATAAACATTTCAGCACGCCTAGTCGTGCCGTTTATCATCGTGACACCACAGGTAATGCACACCACGCCAGACGTTAAGCAGAGACGTATCGCTGAGCCCGATAGCTTTCGTCCTCCGTTTTACGTTCAGGTCCAGTGTATAGCTATTGAGCCGTCATACATTTTATGATTTATGAAAGAGTTTCATCAAACCAGATAGAAATACCACCACAACGACCAATCCACTGCATTTGTATTTTCGACCTAAGTGTTCCCAAATAACATCATTCAACAGCACATTCTTAACTAGCTGTGCTTTGCTTTTGATTTACAGGCTCCATCCATTAGGCTCCATCTATACTTACATATTATAGACAGAATACATGAATGTACCCTTTTAAAAAGTTCTCTGAAAAATATACGATGATTGGGGTGGTGGTGGGGGGGTGTCTGCATGTGTGTTTGTGTTTGCATATATGCGGGTGGCCAAGGGAAGCAGCCATTTAGAGTTCCTGTCTATACTCTTAGAACTTTGCATTTGTAATGACGCCCCTGTCAGTCATTCAGCAAAACCAAACAGAAGCCCTCTTTCTCCCTCTTTCATTCTCTCTCTCCACATCTTGCCCCCCCCCCCCCCCTCTCTCTCTCTCTCTCTCTCTTCTAACAGTTATATGTCTTGATATATTCCTGTCAGTCAACAGCACAGTCTTTGGGACCTTTTCTCCAGCCAATAAAAGAGGACATGTAAAGGTGAGGCCAGTAGTCCCAAACTGAAGTCCGGCACCCATCCTGTCTCAGTTCAACAGAGCAGTTCTCGGCCTTGCCTGGCCACATCTGTTGAGCGCATCGCTCATTCAGCCCTTCATAAAAGCCCTGCCCCCTGTCAGAAAGTCAGCCACATCTATAGAAACCTCAGCCAGGCTCTGGAACACATCAGAAGTGGAGGGTTTTGGTAGTCTGGGAGATAGCGATTAAAGCCCGCTGCCCATGTATGGAACACTAGGGCGGAGGGTGGGAAACCTTTGGGGATGTCGCGATGTTTGAGGTAAGGGTGGATCACTCAGGGCTCCATGCGTCTACTTGTAGTGGTCTATGTATGACAGCACATCGGATAGACAAGAATCAATCCAGTCAGCTAATCTTTACAATGCTATTTTAAGGTACTATGTAGAAAATTGGGAATTAATACTGCTCTGGAGTTTATGAAATTGGCATATGTACTATGTAACATCAGTTTGGCTGAATGTAGAGTCGTACTTCTAAATTTGTAGTACTGCAATAGTTGGTATAACTGAACCTGGTTGTGGGACAGCATAAAGTGTACAGGCATTTTGGCTCTGCAGTCGCTTAACACGCAGGATTACTAAAATCACAGTAAGTGACTGTCATGAGAGATCAGCGATGCTGCAAGGAAGAAGTAGAAAAAGGAAAACAGTGCATTTAAACTATGACTATGACTTAAACTATTCTACGTCTTTAAACGTAGAAAGGTTGGTTTAGGGCTTCATTCATGGGCAGTGGGTGCTCAATGGTTAAGGTACTTGACTAGTTGTCAGAAGATTTCCAGTTCAAGACTGTTGGCACAGTCAGAATTGTAAATTGCTTTGCATAAAAGCATCAACAAAATTCCTGACTACCATGTCATGCTTAGGCTAGGACATTCTTTTTCTGTTATTGCACACAGATTATCCATGAGAAAAGGATGGACCAATGTGAGCACATACATTCAGTAGTGTGTTTCACTTACTGAAAAAACGTGACAGAAATGGACATGCTAAAGGCTGAGTCAGTTGTCCTCTGTGTGTGCATGTTGGGATAGTTCTACTCCACATCACATGTGGCTGCAACTTCTCCAGGCTGGCTAATCCAATCAGGCCATGTGCCGGTATGCCTCATCTCCCCACAATAACCAGTCGTTATGCTTGTGGTCCTGACATGCTCCCTAACTTCCTGAAACCAGGGTCTGCCCGCCTCCTTCTTGTCGTTTCTTCCTGCTTTTTCAGTGAAAGAAAATCAGTGAATGAAATAAAACAAAAACAAAGCTCACTTTGCAGTGCACCATCTCTCTCTCTTGCTGGTTTAGGGTCACTCTCTGTCTGAGACAAATCCACTATGCCCCTCTCGCTGCCTTTCTCTCCCTCGGACTTGGGTAAGGAGGGAGCCGGTGCAATAACATTGTGTTTCTCGGTGTGGGCTAGATGAATGCGGCCTTTTGTCCGACTCTGCTTGGTTCAACCTTCCTTCCGAAAGGCTTGTTTCAAACGGCGGTGCAGAGCCACCATCCCACCCACCCCCAAGACCTTAAAGTACAAAAAGATGCTGTTTGATTTGATACTTCCTCCCAAGACAGCGAGCGCTTCCTGTGTCCTGTCACAACAAGGCTGGAGCTTGGCTGGCAGCTCTCGGCTGTGTGGAGCCTGGAGATCGGCACTTCGGGGTGGTCGTTGCGCACAAGCTTGTGTGTGAGGGGTGTCGATTTTGAACAGACCGCAGCAGGAGGCAGGACTGGACTGCACTGAAGAGTAACTGGATATATATGCGAGGAACCAGGCAGTTATTGGTCTGGAGGACCTCTGTGCTTTTGCCCTGCTGGTGCTGTCAAGATCTGTTCCTCATACATAGCCCTGGAGTTGAATCACCTCAGTGTTTGAATGAATCAAAGCTGTGCAAAAAACTGTTCACCCATATGCCCTCCTCCACACACACACTCACACACACACACACACACACACACACACGCACACACACACACACTCACGCACACACACACACACACACACACACACACGCACGCACACACGCACACACACACACACACACACACACACTCACGCATGCACACACACACTCACACACACACACACATACATGCACACACACACGCACACACACTCACGCACACACACACGCACACTCACGCATGCACACACACACACACATACACGCACACACACACGCGCACACACACTCACACACACACACACACACGCACACTCACGCATGCACACACACACACACATACATGCACGCACACACATGCACACTCACGCACGCACACACTCACGCACGCACACACGCACGCACACACACACGCACACTCACGCATGCACACACACACACACACACGCACACTCACGCATGCACACGCACACACACTCACACACACACGCACACACACGCATGCACACGCACACACACACACACTCACACACACACACGCACACACACACACACACATAGACACAGACTCTCTCAGACACCTTGTCTGTAATTAATCCACCTTTTTATCAACACCTTTGCTCCAGCCAGCATTGTCATGTTGGTCCTTCCACAGCGGGAGCTGTGCTCATCTGAGCTTTTAGTGCCTCTCTGTTCTTTTTTATTGTACTCCTTAGGCAGGTTGCCAAGCAGGCTTTTGGATATTGCAAACACATACAGAGAGAGACAGAGAAAGAGAGTGTCAGCGAGATAGAGACAGAGAGAGAAAGTGAAAGTGAAAGAGAGAGAGGCCAGAGAGGCTATACAAAAAATACAAATACAATCATGACAACAATAGATTGTACAGGGCATATGGATACACAGTAAAAACAAGCTCAAGCACAACACAAATTCACTAGTTTATTGGGTTAAATGACACCAGCTGTATAGATAGTGCAGTGATACAGTTCACTAGTCCTTGACGATTCTTCCAATTCATTAATAGAGGAAGCAGGTTCTTGTCTGAACCCACATACTCTCCAAAATCCAGGGTTGTACTGGTGACAGCTTCACTCATACTATTATGACAGGCACCTGGCCTTGAACTGTGGAATGTTGGTAAATTTGTTTTGCTTGTAAGTATGAAATATCTTTCACAACCAAAACAGCAATGCTGTCATATCTAGCTGAAGACCTTTAACGGCTTGGCATGCATTTAAAATGGGCCATCGTCTCTAGATGTGTTGTAACCTGCAATGCCTTTTTCATGAATGCTGTAATATTATAATTGGGAGCATCATTACAGTAAATACTGTAAAAGAAAAGTTTCAATCTGATCCAATCAATGTATGCACACACACAAACACACACACAGCTGTGATCTTGTCCAATCTCTGTACTGTTTGAGGTGGAGGCTGTGAGGATAGGTAGTGAGCATAAATTACTGGAGCTGTTGGGTTGTGATGTACTGCTCTTTAACCCAGAGGTCCTTCTCAAAGCCCCTACATGCCCACTGTCATGTTGTCAGACCTCGCCTTTTCCAGTCTATAAAAGCAGGAATCTGGGGAGGAATGTAGTCCAGCTTTTCGAATTGCAAATGTTTGACCAGCCAAAAATCACTGATTTGAAATGTAGCTGGTTTATTACATAAAGCTGCCTTTGATCATGTTGTCTAAAATAAATGTTTTGTTTGAACACACATGTACAAATGTGCACATATGCACAAGCACACATATACACAAATGTGCACATAATCACCAGCACACACATGCAGAAGTGTGCACATACGCACAAGCACACAAATGCACAAGTGTATGTGTGTGCACACACTAACATCCACCCACACACAAAGTGAAAAAAGACCAGAGTAACAGGTATATTCACCACATTTGGCCCCCTAACACTTCATTATAGGCTGATATACTGTAATTATTCTTGTGAAAAGCTGTGCAAACAGTCATTAAGCAAGTTTCCACAGATATGCGCCTTGACTCTTAACTGTGATTAAGGAGATAATGCTACATCCTTAAAAATAAAATGCATATTAATGTAAAACCTCAAAAGACAAGACTTGCAATGGGGATATTGTATATTTTATCTTGGTCATGCATTTTATAACAACCACTGACTACTATATTGTATACATTTTTATGTGTTTACTTGGTAATAATGAATTATAATTTCATATGAGAGGGTTGAAGACTCTTGTCCTCAGCGGTCCATATGCATGTATTCAGCTTCAGTTTGAACTAATATTTGTCCAGTGTTTCTGACAGCTTTGAGCAAACACACGCTTGTTTCTCTCTAATGATGCTGTTCCCCTGAGCCTAGGACAGCATGTGGAGCTTTGTTTTAGCTGAGTGTTTGTTGTTTTAACCAAGAAATCATCTAGGCTGGGAAAACACAATAAAATCTTTTACTGGACATAACGCAGAGCACACACACACACACACACACACACACACACACACACACACACACACACACACACACACACACACACACACACAAATACTGTGCTCTTTAGCCAAAGAAAACACAGTAGAATAACAATTATGGGCCTGTTACATAGGACTCTAGGGAATGTTCATTTAGCTATTTCTCTGTTATTGATATATAAATTAAAGTATCTATTTTAACCTATCTATTTAGCATTACTGAAATCAAATCACACTCATTTAAACACAAATATTCTCAAATGCATGTAATGAAAACTCACATTTCTCTCTCTCTCTCTCTCTCTCTCTCTCTCTCTCTCTCTCTCTCTCTCTCTCTCTCATTCACTCTCTCTCTCACACAGACACACACACACACACATACACAAACACACATACACACATACATGCACCACACACACTTAACCTATGTCATAAATATGGTTAGTATGTGTAGGATGGAGCATCCATTGCAGGAAATGCAGAGTCCATAAAGTCTTCAATTTTAGTGGGGCAATGGAACATGACAAGTGTTAACTGTGTGTGTGTGTGTGTGTGTGTGTGTGTGTGTGTGTGTGTGTGTGTGTGTGTGTGTGTGTGTGTCTGTGAGAATGTTTGTGTGTAAGAAAGAGAGTGAGACATGAATTAAATAAGTTTACATTTTGTTTGATTTTATTTAGGCCTAAATATTATTTTCCTCTTGAGCCACTGAGACTACTTAATTTACAAAAAAATGCTTATTTTAAAGGTCTTTTGACTTTATGTTCATATGAAAATGATCCTTTTGACTTGCTTACATATGCACACTCAGGGTCATACTCACATATACACTCAGTAGGGTGTGCAGATGTTAGTAGAAGCATTAATCTCTTTCCTTTCAGTTCTCTTCATAAAGACCTGGGATCATGTTTCCCCTGAGAATCTCTCTCTCTCTCTCTCTCTCTCTCTCTCTCTCTCTCTCTCTCTCTCTCTCTCTATCTCTCTCTCTCTCTCTCTCTCTCTCTCTCACACACACACACACAAAGAACCTGGGGTGAAATCAAGCATTGATATGTCACAGAGCATTGAAATGCAATAGAGCTGTAAAGCCACACAATGAAAACATATAACGAGCCTTGACACAAATCATGGAGAGACCATTACTAGTTTGTATCAAAATCTTTTGCAAACAATAATTTCAAAATATAATTTTAATAATTTTGTTCTTGATACCTGAACAAATTCTGTTTGAGAGCATTTGCTATGTAAGATTTGAACATAAGTCCCAAGTGCATTACATATACTGTTATCTCACTCCATAGTAAAGTGTTTTTCAGCATGAGCAAGGCTCTTAGTCTCACACACACACACACACACACACACACACACACACACACACACACACACACACACACACACACACACACACACACACACACACACACACACACACACACACACACACACACACACATACACATGACCCAAATCAATGTGAGCCATTCATGCTTTGTTTTTCCAAGGCATTCTCCACAGGGACGAATTACAACCTACCACAGCTTTATGGACCTGCTGGGAGAGAAAGAAAAAGAGAAAGAGAGAGGTAGAGAGAGAGAGAGGAGAGAGAGAAAAAGAGAAAGAGTGGGTGAGAGAGAAAAAGAGAGTACAGAGAAGGAGAGAGAGGAGAGAGAGATATTTTCCACAGTGGCAGATTACATGCACATTCTTCTCAGTCAGGAGCAGATCTCAAGCTTTCTCTGACCCTCAGACACTTCCAGCTTTTCCACTCTGGGCCCAAGCACCAACGGTGAGGGTCACGAGTTTACACTTCCCTTTGTGTGCAGGCTCGTAAAAACATTAGGGTGTACAGAACCAGTTCAAATCCACTCCACGGGGCAAACTGCGCGCGACCACACTTCAGCCAGCAAGAGCTCTGAAGTCCACGGACGCCTAATAAAAACTGTGGCGTGAAACAGGAGTAATTCCTCCGAGCGTGGCTGTGCAGGCATACATATGCAATGGTCACAGAGGCACCACTGGGTGTCCCATGACATCTAACCTGTGGAACCCAGAGAGGGCGCAACTTCCTTAAACTGCCTCCAACATCCACAAACTTCTGAGTGAGTTACACCTTAGTATTCCCCTGAGGCCACCCCCCCCGCCCCGACACACACACACACACACACACACAGATGGAGAATGGAAAGAGAGGGAAGAATTAGAGAACTCTCATCTGTTTTTCTCAAACCTCAAATGGAGAGAACATCCGATTTGCTTATGTTGTGACTCATCCAGAGGGCCTTTATGATAACCCGGAGTAAACTATATGAAAGTAATTAACAGTTATCACTATGTATGTTAATAATGTGAACACCCTCGTTTAAACTCAAAAAAAGAGTGGGACAGACAGCATTTCAGATCCTGATACCATTTCATAATAAATACATATATTCATATATATATAGATGTTCTATAGATGGACTAAATGATCCACTGGTCATGAGAGATGGCCAAAATAAAAAAGAGGCTAACAACAAAAGAGAACAATAAGAAATCAGATAATAGGATTTCAAGTGTTTTCTTGAATTCACTGTTAGCAATGCGAATTTGGTTAATGAGCATCAAGTGGAGCTCATTACTCTGGCCAGTTAACCAGCGTCTGTAACACTTGCCTAAGATGGCAGGGACAACCCAGGGGAGCACAGCAGACAATCTTTGTTTTATTTGCTTTCTAATCATAATTAGTTACACGAACCCACAAAGATTTTTCCTGTTGTCACTGATGCTATATGTTTTTGGGCTCGATCCCCAAGTAGCACACATACTGAAGTAAGTATATAACTTTCCAGTACTGTAAGCCACTCTGGATAAGGGTGTCTGCTGAATGTAATTGTAAATGTAATTGTAAATGTATACAAGTTGGGCTGTCTGTGTTTTTTCCGAATGCCATTTCTCTCAGAGGATCCAGAACTTTCTTGGAATGTTTCACACCACACAGAAGGCTTGGCGCACACTATGTCTCATGGGGTTTACTGAAGCTCACATTTTTCTCCTGGAGTTGTCTGAAACTAGAGAGATGGAGAAAACCAGATTTCTGATATATATGGTGTTCAAATTTTTCATTCACATACCTAGGTGGCATCTTGTGGGTATTAATCAAGCCATTCCATGTGGGTTTTTTTTGGGCAAGGCTCACTGGAGGGTTGGGGGTGAGTTGCGGCTAATGACCGATGACTGTGTACATATGTGTGTGTGGAACTACTGGACCTATATCCTTTTCCACATCTATTTAACCCAGGGGGAGGACAAGCAGAACAATCTTTCTCCTTATCTTATGGCCTCGGTCAGCAAGTGTGTATGTGTGTGCGTGTGTGTATATGCATATGTGTGTGTTTGTGTGTATTCATAAGTGTATGTTTGTGTTTATGTGTTTGTGTGTGGTATCTTTTATGTCTGGCCATGCAAATGCAAACATACAGATAAAATGAAACTGATTTAAAAAATATACATTCAATTTTTTTTAGACTGTGGCGGGGATTTCACTTGCAGTTTATTATTGTTGCCCTAAGCAGACATTCTTAGACACTCTCATGGAAAACAGAATTTGCTTGCCAATGGAGGAATGTGTGCAGATAGATCTGGTGAATTCTGCATAGTCCAAATTTCTCCTTGCATGAAAGGCATTTTCACCAAAACAGTTTTGGAATATTTTGGAATATAATTTACATATGGATCAAGAATGAATCTTTTATGTAATTTTCCAAGAGTGTGGCCCAAAAGAATTGATGAAAAGACCATATTCTGCTTTCCATGGGATCCTGCCACTGGTAAATTGCATGGCTTACTACACTTTCATGTGCTATTTATACATTATTTGAAAAGCAGAGGGTTGATGTGTGTTCTTTTAGAGTTTTAGAGTCGTTGCCAACCAGCAATGAGATCACACCCCGATTCAGCCTGACTCTGGGGAAGAGCCCAGAGAACTAGTGGATGGTAGAATGTGTACACACACACACACACACACACACACACACACACACACACGAACACACACACACAGACACACACAGATAGACATCCACACGCATACAAGTACAACATTATTTTAGATACAACATTGCTAAGGATCACATTTCCAATCAGACAAAACTGATTAGATGTCCATAACAGATCATAGATATTATAACAACAATGGTTATATGAGCATTTATATTTTTTTCTGCAAATTGCTCACAACATGCACAAGCATAGAAAAACAAACACTCAGGGTGTCAAGGTTTTATTGGAACAAGAGAAATCCGGACTTTCCTTAAGAGGGAAACACCACTGGTTATTTCAGAGCACCTTCCAGTCTCTCTTTCTCTCTCTCTCTCTCTCTCTCTCTCTCTCTCTCTCTCTCTCTCTCTCTCTCTCTCTCTTACTCAAATTGAGAACAGTTATTTCTCTCCAAGAGCAATACCTCCTGTTGGAAACCACGCATTGCGTCATTTCTGAAGATCATCTGCTTTTGATCTCAGCACTGCAGGTTAAACTACTTAATGTAATTTGCATTGTCCTCATTTTATTGGTACCTTGCAAGCTCTTGGGTTTAATCTTTGGTAAAGTAACTTAAGCGATATCAAACTGCTTAAACTTCTGTGTCACCAGCAATTTAATGTCCACCATTTTTTTTAGATTTGTCTTAGTTTTACAGTATTTTTCCAACACCATAATCCTGAGTCAAAATAAATAGGAACAGAAGACTGAACTTGTTTTTGTGTTGAAAATTGGTATAATTAATGATGAAGGGCAGGATGGCACACACACCCTATATCATGAACATGCACATGTACAAAACACCATAAATCATGAACACATAAATGTACAAAACACCTTAATTCATGATCACATAAACGTAAAAAACACTCTAAATCATGAACACATAAGTGTACAAAGCATTGGCTACGTCACTCTAATCACTTCCCAAGTCAACAAAGATAAAAGAGTTTTTTATGATCTTATACTTCTCAGAATCACCAGGCTTTCTGCATAGTTTCCCCCACAGATTTCCAACATGATAGCTATTATTGCAAAGATGTAACAAGGGTGCGTATGCGTATTGTGTCATAAAGAGCCCCAGTTGTAATACACTTCAGATGAAAGACAGTATCTGGGCCTAACATATGTCAACCACTGATGCCTGAGAGAATGCAGAACTTAGCAGTGCAACTAAATGCACATACTGGGTCATATTGGTTCACATTGGGTCATACTGGGTCACATCATATTGGGACCCACTGCTGTGGGTCATCAAGAGTCTAACTGACCATATTCCTGCTGGGATGGCACTGTTATGTCATTAATATAACAAACAATGCTGAGTGGTGGAACAGAAAACTTCGAATAGTTTGAATAAATGTAGATATGCACTGTGCTAATGTGCATTAATAAGCCTAAACTCCAAACTCTCAGCATTTCTTTGACTTGATGCTGTTAGAATCTTAATAAATATAGTATTAAACAACATTGTTGAATAATGAGAGAAGATGAGTGCTGGTTAGGAAATGCAGTTAGACAAGGTGTAGTTTAATTTGATTACTGGCCAAGCGCAAGACCAAGAGTTTGACTTGAATGTTTACAGAGTGTGATTAAGTAAATGATTCACAGAAAATGTGTGTGCGTGTGTGTGTGTGAGAGAGAGAGAGAGAGAGAGAGAGAGAGAGAGAGAGAGAGAAAGAGAGAGAAACGGATGCTGAGAAGCAAAAGACAGAAAGAATAATAGGGAATGAGAGAAACGGGAGTGTGACAGAAGAAGGAGAAACCAAAAGACACAAAAAGAGTAGACGAATGTGAGAGGCAGGCAGCGAGAGACCAAGAAAGGGAGAATCTGAAAGAGAAGTGGCATGAGAAAGAAAGACTGGAAGCGCGCCATGAAAGAGGAGCGCATGATGCGGCGAGCGGTGGAAGTGAATGGCAGGAGACATAAAGCGCCAGTGGGCCTCTGCTCTCCTTGCCTTTGAAAGTTCGCGTGAGGTGGCCCAACGGCAGCCCAGGCGCATCTGTTCGCTCCACTGCTCCTGGCCTGAGCAACAAACCCTGGACGACATTCCCTCATTAGTCCCACCACCCCAGCAGCCGCACGACTCTTTAGTGTACCCGGAATTCCGTTCTCCAGTCTAGGGGGTTATGTCAAAGGGCATTCAAAATATTGATGAATCAAGCTTAGAGGCTAAAAATGAGGGGGGTTCTTTACACGTGCATAAACGCACGCGTCACAGTTGTGTTCCGGTGCACTATTTTACACTATTTTGTGCACTATTTTATACTATTTGTACACTATTTTGTCACAGACACATGCAGACAGCTTTAGTACTCATAAAACCAGCCAACCATGTACAGCCAAAGACATATACATACATTACCACACACATGCAGGAACACAAACTTATGCACATACCCCTGATCAAAGTTGAGTCTGGGATGTTTGCCATGATGTAGTATTTGTGTTTGTGGTTATTGACTTAGACACAGATTATATCTAAAAAGTTCCTTTTACTGCAAAAAGACTGCTCAAATGTGCACATCATCTATCCCTTACCAGCAAGACAAACTGCTGAAGGATTCTCAACACATCTGAATGGATATTATACTGTGAAGGCAGCTGTGAAGATAGTAAACAAGAAAACCCGATGCAGCATTCATTATCTAAGCCCCTGACAGAGTGTGAGGGAAAAACTTCAGGGAAATTGTTTCAAGACCACTATGGCAGTGTGCAACACCAAATAGTTAACTTAAATCTTAACAGCTGGACTTTTGGGCCGTAATTAAGCCTTGGGCCTAGTTCTGGACAGAAGGTTCGTTTGTTGCAGAGAAAACCCGTTTCAAGATTTTTAACCAAATCTATGGGTGTGTTGAGTGAGAAACATAAGGAAATAAATTTGATTATACTCAAACACAAAAAAAGACTCAATACAGTATGTGCTTATACTTAAGTGCTTTTTGCAAAATAAATAAATATATTACATATTAGATAAAAGTGTCTTTTACATAAACATTGAATCCTATAAATAACAGATTTATTATTATTATTATTATTATTATTATTATTATTATTATTATCAGTCAGAAAGCAACGGGGGTGAATGGCTGAAGGCATGATGCATCTGTGGGTGGGCAGGCATTATAACTGCTATTTGAAACATTGCTCCTTTCGTGGAGAAAGCTAAGATCTCCCTAGTGTCTGCTGTCTGCTTTTGTTTTATTAATATATTCCTAAAGGCATTGTTCCTGTGTCCTCAAATTATTCCAGAAAGGTCCTTGCTTTGATTACTGTAGGTCGTTTGTGTTTGTGATGTTCTCAGTTTTAGGTGTGAATAATTAAGAACATTTAATTTTTGAGCTCTCTCTCTCTCTCTCTTCTCTGTATGTGTGTGTGTACGTGTGTTTGGCTATTGTATGTGAATTCCCCCATAGCCCAATACCATTTTTCTACTAACGACAAAGTTGAAAATATCAATATAAATATTTACGCACGTGCTACAGCTGCGTTTTCCTCCACTGCCCGGATTACTGAATTTTTGAAATGTTTTCTTTCGCGCTAAACACACCCGCCACGGTTCTGTTTCTGCCACTCTTTAAATTGATTTGATGACATTATTCTGCACGTGTTTAACATGTTGAATTATCGTTTGAATTTACCGATCGGTTTAATCGTGCCCTTTCTCACGGATCCACAAAAAACTCCCTTTAAGGGTTTTTAGCGGAGCTGCATAAGTAGAC
The DNA here is from genome assembly GCF_041902795.1 of Electrophorus electricus. NCBI lineage: Eukaryota > Metazoa > Chordata > Actinopteri > Gymnotiformes > Gymnotidae > Electrophorus > Electrophorus electricus. Next base: position 28,913,865 of record NC_137497.1, on the reverse strand, counting down.
AGATAAATGCAAATAAACAAACTTAAATAGAAATTAACGTCAAAGTAAATAAACCATGAAGTTGCATTAAACTGCCAGGAATGTCACCAGATGTTCAGCATTTCCCTTCAGTAGCGTACTTGTAATGTGATGTATAATGTAATGGCCAATTCAAGACTGAGAACAAATATCTTGATCAGAAACTAACGGAACAATGCCGAGAAAATATTCAAATACCAACTATCTAGCTACTTTTTAATGAGTCTATGAATTTTGTCACACTGACGTAAATTCAGAGTAGATAAAGTACACTATTGTGGTATTAAAAAAACATCTGACCATCAGACGTAATTTTGTGTAAACCATTGTTTCGATACATACATTGTCATGTGAACCTGTTTGAAACTGAAGGGCGGGAACCGTATTTTGAATTCGAAAATGTCTGTTGTTTTTTTTTCACCGGACGAGCGCGTGCGCTCTTGTGGGAAACTGACTTTTAAGAGACGTAATACCCTGACATGCTCAAAACAAAAACAGCTTCTGCCCCGGGAGCATTTCGGTGACATTTCGCAGCGTGGAAAGCTATTTCCTCTACCATTCAAAGCAAAATGCCCCTAATTGGTCTGGAAGTCTGTAGCAGTTTGGGGAAATGTTTGTGATATACCATGCGCAGGTCTTTCCTTCATCTCGCCGCCTGGCTGGCCTCAAGGTTTACCGCCCCAGGAAGAAAACGAGTTTATTTGGGTATAAACTTCGACATAACATCGACGTACTACCTTAAACACATTCGCTCCATTGCGAATCTCTGTGCCCAGTAATGGCTATTCATTATGGGTGTCACGATAATTTTATTTTGTCATTAAAACCGACTGTACGCAGAAACAAACATTTCACCAATTGTGCCTTATCTATTGGCTAAGCGTAAAGATATGCCATTACCGAATTTTATCTGATATGGCGCGGGTAGCCATCTGTGTTAGCTATGGCTGCACTGAGCGCCTAATTTCGCAGATAAAAATCTTGGGAATTTTCCCTCTTGTAAACGAAAGCAAATCGCTCTTAGCGCGCACCTAGTGATGTCCCAGTGGACCGGCCTGGAATTTCCTCTGTGTTTATCACGCGTCCCATTAGTCTACATGTCAGGGGCGCGCAATATATCCAGCTCGGAAACGGGGGAACCCGTTTAAAGATAATGTTGCTCCGCTTGCGGATCAGGGTGGTATAAATGCTACAGACATTTAAAGGAAGGCGAGTGGGGTCACCGGAACGAATCATCCGCTGGGGGGATGCGAGCCGACAGGGGAGCAGAGGGAGTGAGGGAAGATATTGCGCACGGGAAAACGGAGGGGGAGCAGCAGGCATGTGGTGCTCAGATGTTGGTGGCAGGTTGCAGAGAGAGCGAGAGAGAGAGAGAGAGAGAGAGAGATACCGACACAACACTGTTGTCTTATATGAGTAAAGATGAATAAATAATCCATGTGACAGCCTACCCCCCCCCCCCCCACCACCACCACCACCACCGGAGAAATGAGTAAATACACAATTAACCGTCACAGTCTGCATTAGGGCCTCTGAATGACGGTAAATCGATTACTGGGTCGTCACATCTGGTCACAATTAAGACAAGGAAGCTTAACTGCGATTTCTGTCCCCTATACAGATATACAGATGTTATTATGTACGTGGTGAAGTAGGATTTGGCATGTCATTTTTTTAATAACCGTTCTCTATTGGAGAGACACTGAGAGAGAAGTCTGTCAATAAGGTTGATTTGAGGGTGTTTCCAACTTTCTCGCTTAATAAATTAGAACGGAGCCATGTCCTAGTAGTACGTGAAAATGTTCACAGCGTTCCTTATGTATTTAGTAATTCTTTCTTAAAACGTATTATTCGACTCCCGTGGCAAGCGTCATCTGGATGACAGTTCACCACTAAATGCGAAAATGTAAAACAGTTGACTCAATGAAAATTGCTTAAATATGAATAGCATGTTTTGCAATATAAGGCAAAATATGCCGAGTTAGAGAACAAAACAAGAAGAAGCTGGCTTTGTTGTGGGAAGTCGTGGCTTAGCAAAGTGGACGCGGCTGTTTCGCCTGCAGCTAAAGGAAATTCTTCTACCCACCCCCCCCCCAAACTTTGAATCTAGTCTCGTTTACGTCGTTTCAGGATGTGCGACTCACATTTTCTTTTTGGATCAAAGGTAAGATCACCGTTTTACAAAGGGCTAAGCGCGTATTCCTCAGTGAGGTTGCTGCGTGGTGGTCTTGCTCGCACTTTATTGTTACATTTTTTGTCAACAAAGCCAGTGGAATCTTCTGCGAATTCTAATAAAAGCAAAAATTAAGGTGTATTTAGGGCTAAATAAAAAAGGCCAAGTAAAATGTATACGCCTGTTTATTAATATCGTTTAGTAATTTCACAAAATAACAATAATAAATATAAAAATTGAGCCTGTAGTAACACCCTACAAGAGGTTGGAAAATTAAGCCGCCAACCTTTTCTATCGCTGCAGGGACGAGACGAGGCGCCGGGCCTTGTAATGAGTCCCAAGATTACGAAATCGTGGCCGTCATAGACAGGCGTTGTTCAGCTGGGTTCAAGAGACACTTTGACAACACACACGCAGCATCCTCGAGAGATGATTGTGGCACCATGCAGTCACA
>NC_137497.1:28828720-28906220 GCF_041902795.1 Electrophorus electricus | reverse complement strand
ATGGTTATCAATACTATCCATTTTTATACACCAAATTGTTATGATGGCAATTATTTTATTAATTTTTTCAAAATAAAAACCAGCAAGAGCCGTACCTACATGTAATTATCCCATATATTTAACTGGCAATTGTTTTAAAATACAGAGATATTAAAAAGCTAATTGTATTATAATTTCTAGTGAAATTGGCAATGCTTTTATATTTGGGGTAAAATATATTTTAGTGGTGATTTTCTTCTATGAAAACTACCTGCCCACCCAGCACATAAAAAACACATAGCACACATCAAGACATACACAAAAGTCATATGTCCACAAACAGCAAAAACTGTGACAATATGCACCAAGGAATATTTCATTCTCTTATGATCAAAAGCAAATCATTAATCACTATGTACTGCTGGTGTGTGAAATCATAGAATGCTGTAATTGTGTGTCAAAGACCTCCACCAGTCACTGTAAATCTACCTCACAATTAATGTCAGTTTATGACCACTATCATACAATTACCAAAGAGAGGCTGGAAAGCATCCTGGATATAATGGTCAAATCACAAGTGTGTGTGTGTGTGTCTGTGTGTTTACATCATGGCCCTCTCAGACACTGCTCAGAGCCAGATAAACAACAACATCAGGCTCTTCTCTTCTCACGCAAAACCTAGTGTGGTGCAGGCCACAGCAATCTGTAGTCAATCTGCCCGGTAATGAAGGAGAGATATTGTTGATTCACAAGAGAGCCTGTAATTCCACACAGGACTACAGGCGTGCAAATATTTCACAGGGCAAGAGGAAATACATCATTTAACCACTGAGACAAACACTGATAGTGGAATCCCAACACACAAATAAAACACAAATCTTTGCACTTTCTTTAACATTCTTTCTCTCTCTCTCTCTCTCTCTCTCTCTCTCTCTCTCTCTCTCTCTCTCTCTCTCTCTCTCTTTCTCTCTCTATCTGTCTCTCTCTATAGACCTGCAGTCTCTAGACCCTGGACACAAGCGCAAGAAATGGGAGACGCTAATGCACTAAATGTGTTCCTGGAATTGTGGCTGAAAGTTTAAAATGAAAGCGCTTATTAAAGCAGAATCTTAAGAGGACTATTGTTCTCAGACTTGAAGCAGATCTCTCAAAAGTAGCAGATTGCACAGAACCTGAAATACCAGCAACAAGACACTTCCTATAAGCAACAAACCTAGTCACCTTTGTTTAAACTTGGTCTTATTCCTGGGGCAGGCTAAACCCATAATGGTGAACCAAGATGCACACTTTCATGCAGTAACTATTAAACTTCCCATAGCCTCACTGGGGAGCTATGATAAATATAGTGGAGCTACTTCAATGAATAAACTTGAATAGGTAGCTAAACAAACACTACAACAATAATAATAATGTGTCAGAATTATTTTATATTGTTTTTATGACAATGGTAGACTAATGGGTCCAAGATACACATGCTAAAATGATCGTCTGTCATACAATGACATCACTCAGTGGCTCAGAAGTAGTGTTCATCTGTGTGTCCTTTGTAAGTTTTGCCTTCTTAAAGTGTCAACAGCGTGTATTTGTGTGCGTGTGTGTGTATCCATATGTGTGTTCAGAAACAGGTCAATGGTATTAAGTTCTCAATTCTGTGATATACAATGGAGAATGTAATCTTGCAGCTCTATAAAATAAAGTGCCATTTCAACACAGCTTCCTTAAATAGCCTATACTCTTCATTTACATTTATCTGACACTTTTATCGAAAGCAACTTACAATTATGACCGAGTACAACTTGAGCAATTAAGGGTTAAGGGCTTTGCTCAGGGGCCCAACAGCAACCTTCCATTTACAAGGCAAGCACCTTAACCACTGAGCTACCACTTCATCTCTAAACTCTCAAAATCTCTGCCTTCAAAGCAAGTCTGTAAGTAAGTCTGTAAGTAATTGTGTTGTGACACAATTTTTGTTGTTGTTGTTTTGTTGAAGATTGTTATATTGTTTAATCATAGTATGTCCACTGAGCAGGTTTACATATCTGTGAGGTTATTACAAAAAAAATAGAGCACTGTTGTTTTTGTGTGAGACAATGACAAAATGAGATTTGAGAGAAGATAAAAAATATTTGCATGTAATTTCCTAATTTGTATCTAATCTAAATCTTTTAATCTTCTCTGTGTTTATTCTAATCTAAAGGTTTGATGCCAGCTGATCATAATTACATCCCATGGCATACATGTCAACAGTGGGATGTAATTTCACTGGCCTCTGCTCTTCACTCTCAGAGTTGAAACCTTTGTTAGGTACATTAGGGCTGGTACAGCCAATGTCTCAAAGGGTGAGCAAGGAGAAAAAAATGTCACATGTGAGACTGATACGAGGAGGCCTTCAGCTAAGCACCTCTGACTGAGTACACGCAAAGTGTGTTTGGGCTGTTTCTTAAAGGACCTGTATCCTTGCATTGTAGTTGCGGGTCTCATCACTGTTGTTGGACATTATGTGTCAGAATTGCTCCTTATTCTCTTAATGACATGCAGATGGCTAGTCAGTACATATTAACAGGAAATTGTATGCAAAGGTCTGTATACAGTAGGAAAACGGAGGTTATTTCTGTCACACAGGTAAACAAATAGTATAAATTCCAGGAATGCAAAAAAAAAGGAAAGAAAAGGAATTTGCCCTGCCTCTCTGCCTCCCTGCCTCTCACAGCCACGTCTCACAGCCAAATCCTGGGAGAAAGATATCTTATGTGCTAGTTCATTTTAGATTAAAGTCCCATTTTGATATCGGTCCACTGCTGTTGTAGGGACAGTTATGAGGAAGGTTAGCAGAGGAGAACATTCTTATAAACACTCACACACACAGACAGACAGACAGACACACACACACACACAAGCACAAGCATAAACACATGATTCCTCCATCTGGTGGGAGCTCTGCACTTCACACAGCCCAATGGTACATTATTCACATTTTATTATTATGAATTAATTTGTGGTTTTGTCAACTGATTGCTGTTTACAATGACCTCTACTTACAGTCCCCACATCCTTATGACAAAATTTCCCCAAGCTACCATGGAGCATGGCACAATGCTACAGCTTATACCTTCAGAAGTATTTGCATTTTGCACAAACACACAAACAAATGCATGAGCACAAAATGACCTGGACTGGGCATGGACAGGACATAAACTGGGCATGGAACTTTTTAAAGTTTATTCTTTACTTTCTTCAAAAGCTTCTGTGTTCCCAGGAGAGCCTCTGAGTGTGTTTATTAAATTATTCTTAAAACTCTCTTAACTCTTTCAAAATGTTCTACAAATGCTTAAAAACATTCACTTACAAGGCTTTCAACTCTTGGCCACTCTCCTTCCATGCTGTGTTTTTCTTTTTAAGAACAGTCTTTTACCTCCTTTTATTGAGCTAATTTGATGTGGGATTGATAAATGTCCTGTTCCTCAAATGTCTATTATTGTTCCTAGTTATACCATGAAGGGTAAAGCTGCTCTTGAAAATTGGTTTATGTTACGGTCGGGGAACTGACACCGCATTCTGGTGTGGGATTTCCCCAACCGTGCGCACACCCCCCAACACACTTACACACACTCAAGAGAAAACCAGTGGGTCTTAGGTCCTGAACACTTTGCAGGCCTTGCCAATTTTCTCAGTGATTTGCTAACTTGAGAGATCCTGAGCTGTGTGAACGATGGTGGTCAGCTTTACGCTGCCATGGTAATCATGTTATTGCAGAGGGTTCAATGTGCAAATGGGGGGGAAAAGAGGGCTTAAGTGAAAATGGGTAGGGCAGCATTACAAACCACACACACAGTTTAGCTTTAATAACACATTAATCATTGGGGATTGCTAGATGTCTACCTTTGAACATTAAACTCTATGAGGGTCTGGGTGATTTCATACATACTTGTCCAAAAACAAACATACTTTATGCAATCACAGTAATTGTTTTGTTTTTCTCTGGGCAAAAGGATTTACTACTTAGATGTAACACTATAGTATTCTGCAATTAGTATTTTTATTCACTTCTTTCATAATAAAAATATCATAACCTACAGAAAAACCTACTGAAAGACAAATATTTACACTTTACAGTACTTCAGTACTTTACCTATATGTTGGTTCACATTTTTGCTCATTCACTCTTTTCCTGAAAGCAAGGAATGCATGCAGGATGGAAGGCAAAAAACTCCAAACATATTCTGTTCTGTCACTATGTATCCTATATATCACGGTGTCTGGATTCATATGCAGAGCTTCCTCGTTGCTTAAGGCAGCTTTGTAAAATGGTCCAACATCAAACAACAGTTAGGCTACAAAATACTAGACAAAAATGACATCAGGAAAAAGGCTTGGATAAAGAACAGGCAAACAGGTTACTACAGGGCAATCTTATTTAGAAAAAAATGGATATACTCTACAGTGAAACAACAAACAGGCAAAACAGAACGTTATTGTAAACAGATTCAAACAGAAGAAATGTGAGAGTGTTCAACATCTGAGGTAAAGCTCGGATATATAGTAGATATAGGAGTTATACTAGATATATGAGATACAGTAGATTTACGAGATATACTAGAGTAGGTGAAGAGGAGGATGTGGCTGGGTGGAGCTAGCATTCAACAGGCTGATGATACTGAGCAGAAGGGCATGACAGTAGGTCCCACTGATGAGACACATCAGCTGCAGAGTGATTCTGAACTGGAAGATGGATGCAGGGAGGAAGACACTGATGAGCAGGCACTCTATGGTGTCCACACAGTGATAAGAGGATACGGACACGTGGACTATATATACAGGGCACCCAGCAACGCCAAGGACCGGAGGGGGAATATCATGAGGCACCACATCAACTATGGACCCAGGGATCACCAACCTAAGAGAGACATGAAGACTGGGTGAGATAGAAATTGCAACTAATAGGTTGTTTTATTTGACCATTCAGAGGGCACTGAAAGGCCCCCTGAACTGGGCACTGAGCTTGTGGCAGAGAAGACAGAGGTTGAGATTCCTGCTGGGGAACAGATGTAATCCCACATGGGAAAATGAGAGACTTATGGCCAGTTCATGCAGCCCTGTGTGGTGTCTCAGACTCTAAAGAAAGACCTGAAGAAATAACTCATCAAATGCAGGCTTGTTCTCCATGGAAACAGAGAAGCCTGGCGCTTCAGGACACACTAATATAAATGAGGGAGATTTAGTTATACTTAACCCACTCACTTTGCTCCCAAACTCTTGGTTGGTTCTTTTCATCTGTGAGGTTAAGTGTGATCCCTAATCTCTCAGTGAAGGCTTTCCAGACGTGCATCATGAATTGGGTGGCATTATAAGAGCTTATGTCATCTAGAAGGACAGAGTACTGGAACAACAGTTGGGAGAGCAGGAGTAATGCTCAGACCCCTTTAAAAGTCTCATTCAAACAGCTGGAAGTGGCCATGGTCCTGAAAGAGCACAATCTGGAGAAGAGCCTCATCTGAGCTGCAGGAGATACTCACTGCCCTCGTGGCCCTCAGGTGGGAGGTTGGCTGTAGAAACAGAGAAATGAATTTGTCATATGGCCTGGTATACCTCCCTCTCTCTCCCCCACACTGCTGTAACCCAATGTAAAGCCCTACTGCCAAGCAGGTACAAATCCATGACAATCCTAGAGGCATCAGGAGACAAAAATACAAAGAGCATTGAACTTAATATCCCTGGACTTAGAAGGTGTGCTAATGGACATTTTCACTGCTGAAAGTATTGTACATCTACCACATAGTAAGCCAGGACTAATGTGTTTGTGAGTCTATTTCAGTCTAGGTTTCCTATGTGGTGAACAGTTTCCTTCCTGATACTGACAACTGTGTTTGTTTGATCTTTTATGTAGTCACAGTATTATTTTTGTCATGTGGCAGAATGAGGTTCAGCACTATCAGCATTTTTTCCCCTGCCACAGCATGCGTGATCCAGCTTATGTAGCGTTCGATGAGTTGTGCTGCATTGCAGTGAATCCCCAGAACAAAGGTTTAGAAGCTTGGCCAGGGATTGGAGAAAAAAAGCAGGATTTAAACACAACATTTAGCAAGCCCAGGTCATCCACTTTAAGAAAAAAAAAAAAAACTACTAGCTTTTAACCAGCCTTGTTATTGCACTGTTAACATATGATAGATTTCACACCACATATACATGGTCTGACTCATAACGTCTGGCCCTGAGCTGCAGTAACCTCTGCAGTTTTTACCAGAGACATGTATGCTTCATCAAACCCTGATATGGCCTGAGCCTTTTCCAACCAGCCTCCATAGATCTGTTAAAGTTCTGTGAAAACATTGTAGGTTTTTCCTCTTGAAGGTTCATGAGGAAAACTCACCAACCCATGACCAAACACACAGCTATGTAGTCTTCCTCTAGTCAGTCCCATTTTTCACAGCCAGGACAAGGAAAGAAGAACGATTCTCAGTGCAACAAGGCACTGTGCGGAGAACCACATAAACAAAGCTCTCCTATCTCTGCCCAGCTTTCATTTTGTTTAGAAGGGGCTTTTGTGACCTTCATTCATGTAGCTCCATGTGCTGTATTGCTGCATCAGCACTGGGATTCTGTCCTTTGTTCCAGACATATTTCTGCATCATACACTATTGAAATGCTAGTGGATGTCCCAATTTCACTATAATTTCACCTTAGATGAACCAGTCAATCAGTTATTCTGAACTGTGCATCCATCTGGCCTTTCAACCTGTATTTATGTGTGTGTTTTGGGGAAATTGGGCGATACTGAGAAGTTTAATGTTATCCACGACAAAGACACCAAGTGGACTGACACCAAATATAAACTTGAGAGTACTAGCCCCATAGCTGAAGGCTTGCAATCTCAGAAGCCACTCTTGAGATTGACATTAACAATAAGTGCAGTGGACAAAAAAGTGCTTGCAAATAACCTGTTAGCTGTGGTTTACTTATGATGACAGTTGAACAACTGGAACTAACAAGGGTGTGGCTTATAAACAGCAACAGTGTCAATAAAAAAAGTATCCATTGAAGGTTTTTATTATAAACAATGCAACAATGAACTTTAGTCATTTATTTAGTCGTTCCTTTTTAGTCAGTTCCTGAGAATAAACTGGCCATTGCTATGCTACTGTTTAGTTTGTATAAATCAAATAACTGAGTTACAAATGCCATACATTGATCCAATTTGTTTGAAAAATACCATGCTGTGCCTCTCCTGGACATGCTGTCTGTATCATCATATTCAAGAGACAATGAAAGAGAGAGAGAGAGAGAGAGAGAGAGAGAGAGAGAGAGAGAGAGAGAGAGAGAGAGGGAGAGAGAGAGTGGAAGGGAAACAAAGGGTTAATGTTACCAAAGAAAACATTCCAAATATCTTTCCTCTGATCCTCAGAAGGTCTAACCTCTGTGTAATCAAAGTCTGTAGTATTGAGTACCACCCTCACCTAAAACAATAAACTTCACTCAGACACACAGACAGCTACTCCAGCATGCACACACACACACAAACACACACACACACACATACACACACACACACACACACACACACACACACACACAGAGGATCAAAGAAATCGTGGCTGAACTGCACCTTAAGCTACAATAATAAAGCACACCACTACCGAGACTGGGCCTGGGTTACTCATTTTCCTGTTTGATTAAGCCTATATATCATTCCTCACACAACATTAGCACACACATTATACACACATCCAGATGGGCAAAATCATTTTAAAAAGTAAGAAAAGAGTCATTAGTTCTTTCTGCACATATGTGCACATATTCATATGTGTACCTGATTTATAAAATCAGATTAGATTTGATTACCTCCTGCAAAGTAAAAAATACTTTAATAAAATAGTTATTACTTGTCTTGTCTTGTCTTTATTTATTTATTCATTTGTAATGAATTGTTGTCTTTCTATTTAATTATGTAATTATTAAATCCTTGTCCAAGATAAAATCACTTAAATACGACAGCAAAAAATTGTAAATAGAAATAGTGGTTAAAAATATGCACCACTATTCTGAAGCAAAGTTTTACCTTTTCTCTTTTCATTAGACTTGTGCTCCATCACCTTCAAGCTTTCCTTTAGATTCTTAGCAAGCTTTGTCTGAACACAGATACTTACTATTATCTTTCACACAGACACACACGCACACACACACACACACACACACACACACACACACACGCGCGCGTGCACACACACACACACACACACACACACACAGAAACACACACACACACACGCACACACACACAGAAACACACACACACGCACACACACACACACACACACACATGCACGCACGCACACACACACACACACACACACACACACACACACACACACACACACACACACACACACACACACACACACATGCACTCAGGTCCCAACAATGACTACTTAGGGAAGACCTCCTTTCAGTCCCATTAGAGGTCTATACAAAGTGCAGGTGTGTATGTGTCCTTGTACATTTGTGTGTATTCATGTACTGGGATGGAAAATCAATAGACTCAGAGCAGTGGAGCAGCATGTGGATTTGGCAATCGTTTCATTAGACAGTTAGAATATATTGATTGTGCTGCTCACAGAGTTCACTGGGCCAGTCTCAGACCCACCACAAGAGCTATTGTAGATCAGTCCAGCCAGGTGGTGTTGGTTGCCTACTAATCTGTGTGTATGAGGGGATAACTTCTTTATGTGTGTTTGTGTCTTTTCAGCATGCAGGTGTCAGTCTGGGTGGGCTGCAGCATGGATAGCTGTGGCCCCTTTGAGAAGTGTCCCAGTCGAGGTTAATATCCATTTCCCATATATCCCCTAGTCCCCTCCACGCAATGGGGCTCCCCCCCCCATTTAAAGCCCATGTGCTGCACTGGAAAGCCTCACTTATGAAATTACAAGCACTTGAAGAGATCTAATGTGCTTTTAATTGTGTCTCTCCATTCAGAGGAAACGGAGAAGAGAAGATGGAGAGAGCAAATGGAGGAGGGGCCTCAAGTGTGTTTCACATTACAATAGGAACTGAATGCATTGGCCTTCCCAAACAAGCGTATGTGCGGTAACCTTATTGACACCAGGAGGACTGGAAGGGGAGCATAGAGAGCTTTTAGTGAATGGGACCCCCACACACACAGGGACTTCAAACACTCTCTGGTTTCAGAGACCTAAGTGATGGAGTCTTGAGGCTGTTGTGTGTTTCCATTCCCCCCCTGCTTTCTGCTTCTTTTCAACTCAGTAAGAGGATGCTCTGGAAAACATCAACAAGAAGGCTATCGTTGCTCGTTATACTCCTGACTAAAATGAAACACCACCATAATCATAATTAAAACATTAAGTATGCAATTGTTTTTCTTCACAGAATATAGATTCATCCTGTGGATAATAGTTATATTCAGTTTGAAGCATTATATACTGCATTGCTGTAACACCAGGGGCTCTTTGGGTAATTGGAGACCAATCTTCCAGTCATAGCCTTGACTCTGACCTTGTGAAGTTCCTAAAACATTAACGATGCTCTACATTTTTTAACCCAACGACTCAAAAATGGCCCGGGGTCCAAAGGTTAAAGACATAAATCTCTGTTTACTTAGCTACAGCCCTTTGGTGCCACAGGGATTTCTGCTCAAGTCCCATTGAGGGAAAACAAGCACAGAGATTCATTGGAACTTCACTGATGGAATCAGTTAGCCATCTCTGGACATCAGATATGCAAAGTATATTTGGATTCCAACAAAGCACTAAATGGTATACAAGATTGGATTTTAAACAAGTGTTATTACGCAGCTTTTCCACTGAAATAACGGCCAGAATGACTAGTGACTCAAACCACAAACAATGCTGCTTTTAGCCATGCCTCATCTACTCATTGTATTTCTCATTTGTACATTTTTGTTATTAAAAATTTCTGTGAGAAAATTAGCAGAAATAAGTATAATTGGCACTATCAAACAAGGCTTGTAAACTTAGTATTGTCTGAACTGTTCCGAAGATGTGCAACACATTTATACAAGAGTGTCAGAGAGTTTCACATTTATATAAGATCAGAATTTATAAGAATATACCTTCATTCAAGAGATATCAAAGTTATTATGCGGTCAACGGTTCACCCTGCCATCTATTCAGTTACCTGGTATTCCCCCCTGTTGGTAAGCAAACAAAAACTGCAATATTTACTAACTTTATTATATTTATTGCTAATTTTAGATATCAGGTTCAGAAGGCAGAGACGGAGATGCATGAAGGTAAAATTCAGTGATTTTAAATGTAAAAATGGCAGTCTAAACTATCAAAGACAGGCAATGAACGGTAGCAAAATATCAGAAACTCCAGGCAGACAAAACATAGACCAGGCAATGAAGCCAACAACCAGAAAACAAGCGTAAGGCACAACAGGAATACAAATAACTAAGCAAACACATAGGAACAGCTCAGACACATAAGGCAATGCAAACAAGACTTCTCAACAACAGAGAGGAGACAGGATATATAGGACAAGGAAGACACTGAATCACAGGTGGAAGAAATAATCAGGGGAAAAGGATCAAACAGGAGGGTTATGGGAAATGTAGTCTCTGGGATGCCGGTTGGAGGCTGAGGATGTGACAATAGAAAATTTAATGTTGACTATTTTGTTCATTTGCTCATTGATATTACACAATGCAGACAATATAATGTAAACAATATTTTAATACATTTGAGTCAGATAATTATATCCTGTGTCCTCTGCCCTAACTCCACCATCACTTTATTACACTCTGTTTTTCTCAGCCCAGCTGCCATGACTTGAGCTGATTAGCCTCCTCTGAGGTTTATATCTGCACTGAAAAAATGTGTTGAAGCGTTTAGCGGCGTAACTCCCAAGCCTCCTTGAGCTCGGCCTGGGTGGTGCACGCTCGGAGACGCTGACGTGTGTGACAAGATGTGTGGAAGGAGAGGGTGAGGCATGGGGGAATACAGTGCTGCTGTGCTAATGTGGGTGGGTGGCTCTGTGGGAAAGCCAAACCAGGCTGCAGATAGCTGGGTAACCTTCAAGGAGACGTCGCCAGTGTCTCTGAGTGTCCCACTAATACGAGGAATGTTTTGAGTAGTTGGTAAATAACTGTGTTCTTTTTACAGTTCAGTGGTCCAATTAAAGCCCGTGTTTCTTGGGCAAGAAGCCAAGAGTAAACTTAACTTTTTAATCAAGGGTTAGGGCCTGGTAGATAAATAACAGTTGACATGAGGGGTGAACATTTAACCACAAGCCTTTTGTCATCTATTGTAAAGACCTATGAGATAATCCTCCTATTCACAGCCAATCAGAGGTTTTCAGACTTACCACACACATATGTGCACTCTTTCTCTCTAACTCTCTGTGTGTCTCTCTCTTTAACTCTCTCTCAGTGTCTCCCTCACTCTCTCAAATGTATTCAAAAAGACTTCTCATTAACACTTTCACACACAAATTGGGCAGCCCTTTTGGCAGGTGCACTGAGTATGGAGGATCAGCACAGAGATCAGTTAGTTGACATTTTTATCTAACCACATGACAGACTAAAGCTGATATGGGAGATTGGGGACCCCAAACCCAATTTAATTTGTATTTTGATTACCAGTTCAATATCACTGTACCAAGACCTGTAAAATAAGGTCCATTCTACTTCAGAGCAACCTTGAGAGCTTGAGACCAATGTGGTCTGAAAGGTAGAGTGGTGTCTCGGTGCACAGAGGGGCCAGACCACCAGGTCATTCTTAGACTGGAGTCAGTGGACCAATAGAGTCCCATTCTTACTGAATTACTCTACTCATTAAAGAGAGAGACAGGCTCTCTCTCTTGGGCATGGGGGGGTATGACATAGAGTAGTATTTGTGTGTATGTGTGTGTGTGTGTGAGAGAGAGAGAGAGAGAGAGAGAGAGAGAGAGAGAGAGAGAGAGAGAGAGAGAGAGAGAGAGAATGAGAGAGGGGCTAAGAAAGAGTATGAGAATGACAAGTGATTGAGGGATAGGTGATGGATAGTGCAGACCATCAATAATACAAAGGCCACATATGTAAGTTAGCTGTATCCTTGTTGGCTGTGCTTGTGTGAGCTGGGTAAATGCGGTGAAGGGATGGCCTTAAAGATGATCATTAAAGACCTTCAACAATCTGCCCTGCAGAAGGCTGAACACTTTTCTCTGGTTGCATTTACACAAACCCTCCATTTTATGTGGCTTTGAGAACAATGTAGAAAAACTATATGCCAGTGATAGTGGGGTTTTCCACTCAACTGTACCAAACTAGTCCTCGGCCAGCTCAGATGATATTAGCACACACACACACACACACACACACACACACACACACACACACACACACACACACACATACAAACACACACACACACACACACACACACACACACACACAAACACACACACACACACACACACACACACACACACACACACACACAAACACACAAAAAGCAATTAGTGCATTAAGTATTTTACATTTACCAGGAGGCCTGAAAAATCTGGTTCTTGTGCATTTACCCTTGGTTTTGGAGAAATTCCAGACCACTAACATCTACTAAGAATGAAAAAGCATTTTGCGGAAGCAAACGCCCAACTGTGGGTCGTTTGTTTTTTTTTTAATAACACATCAGTATTTTCTCATTATAATTATTGATTGCCTTGCAATTTTAAGAATAGAATAGAATAGAATAGAATAGAAAATGGGTTGACATACCAGTTTGGCTTATCAGACAGATCCTTATTATCTATTTTTGTGTGCAAAGTCTGAAAAATGTAAAAGGGAACTGAGTTCTGCTCCTCTCCAAAATTCCCTCATAGTTGCCACACAGGCAAAGAGATACCATAGATACCATAAAAACAATTACATTTAATCAGCTCCAGGCTCACACACTTACACCGACACCCAAAGACACACAGACACAGACACACACACACACACACACACACACACACAGAGCATGACCATTGTTTGGGACGTGGAGACCACACTTAATAACACATTTGAAACTAGTGTTGAATGCAGAGGATCTCTGTCAGTCCTCAGCAGTAATCCAACAAAGTGACTGGATCATGCATCGTATAGGAATTAACCACGCAAGATGTTGCATTATACAATGTGCCAGGAATATATTTTCAGAAAGACCTTTGGGTTTTTTGTCTATAATTTCAGCTAGTTATGAAACAGCAGCGTTATACAAACTGTTTGATTTGCATTTTGGGCTATATTAATTTAACCATATTGTGGAACTTAATATTGCATTGTGGATGACATTTTCTCATCATTTAGGATGAGGCTTTCCTCATCCTTAAGGAAGGACATACAAAATGCTGAGGATACCTAGCTTCCCGCAGGTAGGTTGACTTTGTAGGTGACCTCATCGATCCTTTCCTTAATAGCATTTAGAGCCAGTATACCGGGGGTTGATCTTAGCCCCAGGGATCATCCTGCCA
Source organism: Electrophorus electricus (assembly GCF_041902795.1). Lineage (NCBI taxonomy): Eukaryota > Metazoa > Chordata > Actinopteri > Gymnotiformes > Gymnotidae > Electrophorus > Electrophorus electricus. The sequence continues at coordinate 28,892,777 of NC_137497.1, read as the reverse complement.
TCACAGTCATGCACATGATCTCCTGGTTGGCAGATGGTCTCTGCCTATCATAGATCAGCCTTTCTCTTGTTGGCAATGATTGCACTCGAGAGGCAATGGTTATCTGACTCTCCTGGAATCAGGAATGGACTGCAGGGAGACCTGAGGTCGGTTGGTTCCAGGGGTGTAGGGGGTTAGAACCCCAGGACACATTCAAATGCGGTGAGCCTGATGAAAGCGTAGAAAGTTGTGAACATATTTAGTGCAGTGCAGGTAAATACTCCAAGTGCCAGGGTATTTTTGGCAGTATAGCAGTAGGAAATTACTTGTAAGTAGGAACTTATAAAGTCCCTCAGTATTGAAACAGACTTCCATCTTTAATCTGAGATTCAGACACACTCCCTTTCTAAATCTAGGATAAAGACTTTCTTATTTACTCAAGCTGTAGGTAAGCCTCCTGTATATAAATGTGCAGAGCTTCTCCCCAGTCATAGAGTTTTCTGGTAATCTGAAATTTTAGATTTACCAGACACTTTTAATCCAACAGTTGTAACTTGGCAATGGTGGGGCTTGAACTGGCAACCTTCTGAGTACTAGTTACATTGAGCACTAGTTACATTGAAACAATTATATGGTTGGAATGTACTAGGACAGTACCACTCTCATGCCTATACCTGATGCATCAACCTTCATTATGAATGGCCCAGAGGGATCGTGTGCTGTTGGACAGGGCAGGTGCTGAAAGCCCTTTTGAGGTCCATTAAAGCATTCTCCCCTGTGGGGGTTCATAGCAACTGGTCTTGCTTGTCCTGTAGAAGATTGGTTAGGGCTTGGGCCGTAGCCATATTTATGCAGGTCTTATTGATGATCCCAAAACTCTGACCTTATGCAGGTGGAATTCAAGCTTCTCAACTTTATAGTATAAACTGGTTGTAAGAGAGTGCAGAGGGCCTAGAGGGTCCAGGGAGGATGAATAGACCAACATTTTGTTGATGTAGGTGACAATGGAACTGTGCAGAAACTCCCGGATGACCTCATGAATTAAGTATGAGTCCTGATAGAATGCGGCGTAGCTAGGCCATATGGCAGAATGAGGTACTCATAGTATCTGGAAGCCATGCTGAACATAGTCTTCCATTTGTCACCTTGCTTAACACTAATAAGGTTGCAGGTGCTGCACAGATCTAACTTAGTTCTTGGTGCCTCTAGGCTGCTCTAGGGCCGTGGGGGCTAGAGGCAGAAGACAGGGGTACTTCAGTAATGGCTTCACTATGGCATTAATGAAGTACCCCTAAATATAATTCACCCACTAAATATAATTTAAGTGCCACAGTGTATGGACTCAGCCCACTGTGCTTTATGAAGAAGACACTAGCTGAGGCAGGGGCGACGGAGGGACATATGTAACTCCTAAATATATCGCTCCATCATCTGGTTCTTCTCCTGAGAGAGGGGGTAGACCTTGCTTAACTTAGTAACAAAAAATACTTACATTATATTGTGCGATTGTGTTCATAACTTAGAATCACACATATCAGTTACCTTTATGTGGTAAAATTAGCCTGAAAATTGTGAAGCGCTTTAGCGGTATAATACAATATAACAGATAAACTATCAATCTTAAAAAGGATGTTTGATAGGAAAAAGGTCAACATTAAAACTCTAATCAAACTCTAAATGCTTTGGGTATTTCAGCTCAAAAATGAAAATTCTAACATGCAACTTGGCAAGGAAATAAAACATCAATGGATCAAATTACAAAGGACATTTATTAGTGTCAAAGTAGTTTCCCAATAGGGGGAGCTACCGTAGGCACTGGAAATAAGATAAAGATGTTCCCCGGCCACATTTCCAACTAGGGATTTGATTATTTCACCAGGACTTGCAATCAAAATCCAGACAGGTCTCGTAAGTTAAAATGATTAATGACATTATATAAAATGTTATTAAAATAATTAGATGGTCAGCAGCACTTGTTCGTCTGGGACATGTGTATCATTTACCATCCGGTGGCTTTGCAAGTTTTGGTTTAACAGTTAAATAAAAAGGAAGAAAGAAGTAAAATAAGAAGAAATAAGTTTAAATGTGGAGTGGCAGAATCTGTGGAAGTATCACTGCGGGTGCAATGCATGGAAATGTTAAAATAGGAAAATTGGTGTATGAAAGAAAAATGCAAAAGTCCTTTGGGGGTCAACTGCAATTCTGTGACAAATTACAGCTCACAGAATATCATCACCTTTGCATGAGATTTAGTATAATGCACAGAGTGACCTTGTTTTCCAAACCACAGAAAGAACAAGAACACTGGAATAATTCTTGATTCTTAAACAGAATGATTAAAGTTACTCATTTTAATAAGCACAACTTATAAATATTCACCCAGATCTACTTATAGTGTATTTCAATTCATTAAGTAAAACCAACAATGTAGATCAATATTTAAAGATCTCCTTTACATAGTATAGACTAACATTTCCATGTTGTACCTGAGTGAGTTGTGTTGAGAAAATAGGTTATCCTGTCTGATAGATAAAGGTTGCACATGTTGATAGTGGGTGGGATATGTGTTTACTGCAGCTTTCACTGCAGAAAGGGGTGTAATGATTTATTATGTGGTGGAAGAAAAGCTTCCTGTGACTGTGCAATATATTGACACACATGCAAAGTTACGTGACAGGTTATGTTGGTGGTCCTACAGTGACACAATAATGGCTAGAAAAGCATGGAGTGTTGAACAGGGTGAGGCAGCTACCACTGACGGAGGAACCTCAACATGCATCCTTTATGAGGCCCCATATGATGTCTATGAGAAACATATGTTGCTTGGTCAATGGGAGGAAAACACATGACAGCTCAAATCACTTGTGGCAATTTTTGGTAAAATGCAAACCAGCTATGCATATGCATGCACATACATACAATTACACACACACATGCATGTACATACACACATGCACTTGCACAAATTACTCATTTTCTATCTTACACTCATACTAATCTGAGGGACTCACATGGACACAATAGACAAGCAAAAATTTTTAGACTTGAAATATTCTTTTCCAACAATGTTTCCCAAGATTTAGACACCTAAATAAATTTTAATGCTATATTGTTTTGTGATTTATTTAAAAAAAAAAGAATTTCAAGAATAATTTAACAAATACAAAACTTTATTATTGCTTTATTAATTATTATGTTTATTTGTTCTTTTTAAAGCTGTATAGGCAGTGAAACTAATATTTGTGGTGTTGGGTTCACTTTACAGGAACCAAGACACACATAGCATCGAGATGACAAACAATTTTAGTGGCTGCTGTTAGACTCCCATAATTATACTGCACCTAGCAAGTGAAACTACTCTCCCACACCCTTACTCTCACTGCTACACACACACACACACACACACACACACACACATGCACACACACCACAAAGACGTTTCTTTGGCTAGAGATACATTTACTAACTACTTTACATTTATGGATGTAGATTCAATTCATATATACTGACACACATTGATTCATTGAACCACCTGACTAGGGTCTGCAGCAAGGACACAGGAATATCAGTCGTGCTGGAGAAGCGTTGTTGGCTGATAGTGAAAAGAGGAAAAGCGATCAGGTCAGAGGGAACTGAACATTCACAAGGCCATATAATAACCAGGTGTGATGTGGACCAGATGCAGAAAACAGCAGTGGTAAAAGGTGTGGCAGTCCCCAGTGATGGGAACATCTAAAGGAAAGAATGTGAGAAGGCTGGAGAAGCACCAAGGACTGAAAAAAGAAACAGAGGGAATGGAGAACACTGACACTAATGTTGTGCCAGTGATTGTAAAGACTAAGGCCAGAAGAACACATTCCTAGAAACACTGACTGGAAGTCAGACAGACATTATAAATAAATAAATAAATAAATAAATAAATAAATAAATAAATAATTGTTTCAGGCAATTCTGAACTCTCCCTCTTTTTTAAATTCATTCATTCATTCATTAACTTGTTTGTTCATTTTTCTTTCTACACCTACAGTCCTCTTTCCTTGTATTTTACTTCTTTTACTCTTTTCATGTCCAAAACAAATGACTTTAAAAAAAGCAAAACATTTCACTAGAAAATTGTGAAGATCTATTCTGAATGCAGCCAAAAGACTAAGACTATCAGAAGACTAAGGCTATCAGAAGGAAAACATATGCCCAATCCCCCAAACAATCAAACAAATATTCTGGAAAAATTCCAATAATTTGGAAGAGTTCCTTTTTGAAGTCTGAGTCACTTTTCCCTCTTTTTCTTTAGTTAAAAGTTATGAATGGAGTTTTTAGCCACTACAAACTACAAATGTATCCCAAGGTTTTCCAGTAAGATCGGAAAAATGGACCTATGAAGTCATAACAATAAGTGGGTGAGATAGCATGTATAGCCATGAATAGAATCACAGTTAGCAAGCGAATATGGAGACAGCACAAAACCGAGGCACGGACGAATATTCCCAGTGGTTTATGCACATGACAGATGGATTGAAAACATTGTCTGCTCCACTCTGGGTCTCCTCATCCACCCTAGCTTTTTTTTCAGCACGCTTGTCGAGAAACTACGGGGGTACGCGGGTTTGTTTTGAGAGCAGCGCACAGGAAAGCAAACAACATAAATCTTCCGAAAAGTTCAAAATATCTGCTTGTCAAAATAACGCAGTTGCACATTCACTGAGATGTTAACTGCAGATGTACGGATACTTTGGTGTAATATTAAAGCTAAATGTAAATTAATAACTTTTTAAGGACTATATCGGTATGAGTAATATGAGTAACGTGTGTGTGTGTGTGTGTGTGTGTGTGTGTGTGTGTGTGTATAGATAGATAGATAGATAGATAGATAGATAGATAGATAGATAGATAGATAGATAGATAGATAGATAGATAGATAGATAGATAGATAGATAGATAGATAGATAAATGGTAGTTTATTTCTATTATATGGTAACAGTTTCACTGCAAACTTCATGTGGTCAAAGATTTAATAAATGAGGTGGCACAATTTCACAGTTCCTGGTCTCTGCTGAAGTAAATATACTTGGTTACATATATGTCGTTACATAATGCATGCCCCTTGGTGTATGCTCTTGGAATCTTGTCAGGAACCAGATGAATGACCGCTCTCACAGTTACATTTGGAGCGAAATGAGTTGACGTGGAAACAGGCGGCCCGGGTTCACTGGAAATATATGGATCTGCCAACAGACTTCTAAGAGCAGACCAAGAGAAATGTTTTCACTATTGTTGAGCTCATCGGATTTGGTTTGTGTTCGCGCGGCGGCTACGGAGTTCACAGAACGCTAATTAGCAAGAGAGAGGTAGAATGCGTACGCCGTCATTTATCATGCAACCAGCCAGGAGCCAACACTAACGATCCCTGCCAAGAAAGGAGAAAAGAGGAATGGACCCAGTTTAATTCTTCATCTGGAGGTATGCGTCGCACCACTTCGCCCCTCCCACCTCTCTCTCTTTGCCTGCCCCTCGTCTGCAGTTGGTTTTTGTAAAGGTACGGCCAACTTTCTTGAACCTGCGTACTTCTTTGCTTAATCCAGGCCGTTTATAGTGCAAATACAATTTAAAAGTTATTATGTAATTAAAATCGTGTTTCGCTGCTGGAAACTTCAAAGGAGAGACCTCTTTTCAGTAGACATAGTTTGCCGCTGATGTAATAATTTCCCTGGGATATTTAAAATAAACACATTAGGCACCAGGAATTCAAAACTTGTCTCAGGGTATAAAGCAGGACCTTTTTGATTGGTGTGAGCAACTAACGCCACGAAGCGGCTGGTCGGCGAAATTGTGAAAGCCCATCGTCCGGATCGTCTGGAAAAAACCGTTTCCAAGATCCCATGCAGTGTAAATTATAGGATAATAGGGTGCAGGCGATGGCGACCTATGTTTATTCAATCTCTTCACACAAGTTCCCAGTGCGCTCTCTCTCTCTCTCTCTCTCTCTCTCTCTCTCTCTCTCTCTCTCTCTCTCTCTCTCTCTCTCTCTCTCTCTCTCTCTCTCTCTCTCTCTCTCTCTCTCTCTCTCTCTCTCTCTCTCTCTCTCTCTCTCTCTCTCTCTCGGTGGTCCTGTGGGCCTGCGATCTGCCTGACCTCAGCCATGTGTTTTCACTTTCTCCTCTGATCTCGCCTCCGTGACCAGCGGGGAACCAAATACAAATTGAATAGTAACCATTCACAGACCTGCTCCTCTACGCCGCCATGCAGGTTTGTTTTCTCCAGGAAGGGTCTTAGAGATGTGTCCCATGTTCTTTTCCTAACCAGCTTTTCTACATGCTATAACAAGCAACATTTTGAACAATTTGAATGTTTCTTGAGGTAGGCTAGGGTAGCCTAGGGTTGCCTACCCCAAGGAACATTTAAATTATTCTTAAGAAAATGCTGCTTGTTTCCAGGCTAAGAGTGACACATTCACAAGTTATTCCGATGCATTTTCTTTGACTTTATAACTACGGGTATGCGCGGAGGACCACCTGGCTAAATTGCAAGAACGGAAGAGATGTTATTCGTTATGCGACTGTTGCGCTTTCATATTTCAGTTTCCAATCTTTTTTCTCCTCCACTCCCCAACAGTAAACCAGTGAGCGCCATACACTGGACAGCGGCCGCTCGCCGGTGGCAGGTTGTGTTTGTTCAGCTTTTATTGAGAGACGTGGTCTGAAGAAGTTAAAAAGAGACTCTTTGTTATTTTTGGGTTCCGTGTTTTCTCTGGAGCGAGTCCACGTGCGGCGTTTCTTTCTCGTTGAAAGGATTTAAGAGATGGGAGGTTAAAGTCCCGGTATTGACTCCATAAAAAAGTTCTTTTTTTAAAGAGAAGACATACCAGTTAGCTGTTTGTTCAAGCACAAGTCGTTGAGCAAGTCGTTGTATTCAGAGTTACCATACGGCCATATAAAATATCGCGATCTTTGAGCTTACCCCTATATAGCTAAATATAACCTGCTGAGTAATTGCGCTGTCAATCAAGAATCGTGATACTAACGGTAGCCTCTAATATTGGCTTGAAATAAACAATCTTGTATTGTACATTAAGGTTGTTTTTAAAATTCGAATAGCCTTATTTCAAATAATATAGTGGGCTTACTAATTAATAATGTCGATTCTGCATTTGACCTGGCCAGATTTAAAATTCATCACCTGCTTCGCATTAGCGATTTAGGTATTTTTCTTCATCCACCTTTTTTTTTTTTTTTTGCTCTTAAATGATTCTTGTAAACTGTACTTCGTTTACATAGCCTGGATTTCACTGCGGCCGGTTCGCACGGTTTACCTCCGTTTGGTTTATTAGCCCATGGGGCTATCTAACTTAAACATTGAGCCAGAAATACTTTGGCTTTAGGTTTCAAGGATCATCACTAAACTTCTTAACGCTGCTGAAAGTGACGGCTGTCGAAGGTTTATGGCGTGCCTTTCTGGAGCGTTACGGTTGTCAAATGAAAAACAACAAGCGCGACATCTGACAAGTTAATCACAGAAACTTGTGAAAAATTTCGCAAGCATTGAACTTTATTTGACAGTGATGAGTTTAAATATTCGCCACATCTACAATTAGGCCTATTCCTAAATCTGAACATTGCTCTAATATGCTCTAATTATTTTTAACGCCCCTGAAACATGCAACTTGCCATAAGAAGAAAATAAAGGCTTTTCCGTTCCAGAATTATTGCAAGGCCATAAAAGCATAGGAATGAGGCTAAGTTAACAGTTTGAATATAAAAATGAATATTTTCATGGTAAACATGGAAATTGCATTAACAATTGCAAGTGAATTTTATTTTACTATAGACCCATCACTGGGAAAAAGGAGTATTTCCCATACACGTGTGCACTGATGGAGAGGCGAAACAGAGTGTGGTAGATGGGGTTCAAGGGTGGGCTGTTCTATTCTTTTTCAAGCCTTTATGATTTGTGTGTAACCGTGTGGCAGTACCATTCCTCTTTACCTTATATACATCTTCATATCTTATCTTCTTTACCTTTCTCTCTGGATTAACATCCAATGTACAACAAATTAGCAACAGTTTAGGCTACGTATATAGATTACATTACATTACATTTTTCAAAACCCTGAATCCTTACTAAAATGTAATGATCTTAGCAATGGCGTCATCGTTTTTAATACTTGTTGAGTAGTTCACTAAAAAGTTTTAAATGCATCTAGCATAGAGACATTTTACGAAAAATAAGTGACAGTAATAAATTACCACTTATTAGGAGATATGGAAGAGAGAGCTAACCTCAGTCTCCATTCAGGTTGTCCAGTTCTCAACTTCTCTTACAATCTCCAGTTGTAAGAGCCCTACACTCACTTCTAGTTAGTTATGATATATATATATTTTAAAAACCCTGATACTAGCCGGGCAGCACAGTGACTTGGTAGTTAGCACATTTGCCTCTCAGTGCTAGGGTCTCCTAGCGTGAGTGTGTGTCTGAAAGCCTGTATGTCTGCATGCCCAATGATAGATGTTGTTCTGTCCTGGGTGTTATCCTTTCTCTCCTTCCTGCGCCCGATGCAGGCCCCCAGGGGGCACTGTGGTTTCCGGTTGAGAGTACGCTGTGCGCAGTTGGCTGCTGCTTCTCACCTGTGTGTTGACTGGATGTAAGTGTCATGTAGTGTGTTGATTGTAAAGCGTCCTTGGGTACTGAGGAAGTGTAACGTCATATATCATAGTCTATAAATCACTGAATGCATTGCATCAGGATACAATTCTGCTTACAAAGTAACTGTAGCTTCTTAGATTCATGGATACAGGTTGCATAGTACAGCCTAAAACTTAGACTAAATGTGGTGAAGCAGTTTAAACTGAAACTTCCAGAAGAACTTAGATATGCTCTTAATATAGATGTTTGGTTTTTTTTAAAGATAAAACCTTTATTTTCTCTTGTGCCTATAATTGAACATGCAGTTTGTCATTCTTTGCTTGATCTTATTAAAAATTTTAATTCATTCCATTATTTTAAATTGTTTTAATAATCTTTTCTATTAAAATCCATTGCCTTTTCACTTTTCCTTAATTTGTCAAGCACTTTGAATTTCTTTGTGAATGAGGTGTGATATATATAAATAACCCTGCCTTGCCTTGCCATAATTACTATTTGGCAAATTAGGCAGCCAATTAAAAACAAATCATCTAGAACACAGTTCAGGATTTAATGAAAACCCAGAGCAATCAGGTAGGGTCTAGTGGTTTCAGAGTTTGATAGGCAGTTCAATTGTAATGCAGCACAGGTGTCATGACAAATCTACTCCCCATCCTCCTACACCACATTAGTACCTTTTCTTATCTGACAAAATTCCAGGGTAAAGCCTACTGTTAGGGAAGCAGCTAAGCTAAATTCAAGTCAAACAGCTAAGTAATAGTTTTTGTAACTTGACCTAGTCTAATTTGTATTAAGATGAGCTGAAATGTCTTACATTACTGCCATCGTAGAGCAGCAAGGCAGTACCTCTGAAATGTATTGATAGCTTCATAAAGTCTTCTGTAGAGGGATAACTCTACAAAGTGTAAAACATATGTTTTTGCTGAAGTGTCTCTGTGACGAACCATCTGTTTTTCATTTATGAGGTGCTGAGCATTGGTTCAAATCCATTGGTCACTTGGTTGCCTTATAATGGGACCCTGAGTTATCCAGCCATTTTTGTAAAATTATATAGGCCTAGTCATTGTTTGTTCTCTACCATTATGTTCAGCTATAACTCCATTGTGGGTAGCCAGTTTATTTATTTTTTAGTTAGTTCCTCTTGACATCACAGTCTCAGCCCAATGTGTGGAATTCAACTTATAATTGATATACACAAATACATAATTTTTTCAAGGAACTAATTCATCTTAAGACCTGAAACCCTTCATTTGATTTGTTCAGAATTTATAGAACCAACCCCAACCTTGACTGTGACTATAACTTTGGCCTAATACACTATTATTATATGAGCATATTCAACTATGAGCTCATAGTCTCACAAATCACCCTGAACTCAACATGACAAATCACTCAAATTTTGGTGAACAAACTGGTGAAGAACTGTTTTTGCATTTCATCATGTATTTTGAGCTTTTTGTTCTTTTTTGCTCCAAAGAACATTGTCAGCTATGTGATTGCAATTGCAATTTTATTATATAATGCATAGGAAAATTTATTTAAAACATAAGAAAATATCATGTTAATGAGTGTGATTAAAAAGAAAGATGCATTACAGACAGTTTTCTTTTTTGGATAGCTTTAGTCATATGCACTAAAACCATAGGTATAACATGTTCTATAGCTATGAACACAGTTTGTCGCATTAAAATGTTTATTTTGCTAAGCAGCTATTGAAAGCACTCTCCTTATATAGATGAATGACGGAGATGTAGCACATATCAGTTTGTTTAACATTCCACAGTTCTTCTCCTTCCACTGACAGGTTCAAGACATATTCAGATATGCTAGCACTTGTTGTGTGAAGATCTACAGTTCACACTGAAGCATTGTACCGCATGTGTGTGGCACTGTGTTTAAGTATGTGTGAAGGGTTGAAAGATTGAGAGAGAGAGAGAGAGAGAGAGACAGAGAGAGAGACAGAGAGAGAGTGTGCTATTTTACTATTTCAAAGCAACGTAAATGTAACCCAAACCCTAGTCCAGGCTGACTAAACACCATGGGCCCAGGTGGCTAATGGGAGCAAAGAATGGCCAAATGACCACCACCACTGTGGATCCATGCTGATGTTGCTTCTCCCTCACTTTCTCCCCCTCATCCTCCATCTGCTGTGTATTATGGCCATCAGCTCTTCTGTTTGTCCAGGCTAGTCTCGGATGGGTGGTCCTCAGATAACGGAACACCGTGGGCCTCCCGTGTCACCAAATTACCCAGACCCCTCTCTGTTTTTCCTGCACTCTTTCCAAAAACATTTTGGGCTCTGCTACAAGGGCCAAGACAGGCAGCAAATACATGCTCATCACTTGATTTGCTCTGACGTAAATGTCATTATGTCTCTGTGTGTGAATTCTGCCATCAAATCCCCATATCCATTTCCACAAATCATTTAATTGTCTAATCTATAATTGCTTTCTTTAAAGCTGAACAAATATAAAGCTCCAAAGTGAACAGCTCAGCAAAATGCAAAATCTGAGTAGAATATCTCTGAGGGGGTAATTTGTAGAAAGTGCAATTTTTTTTATGGGGCTATTTCCTCAGCTCAGATTAGGCCTTGTGTTATCTGATAGCAGTGATTCTCCACTCAAAACCTTATTTGGCTCACAGGACAAGTTTTCATTTGTGTGAATTATCTATTGCTGTGACAGATTAGATCCTGATTCACACAATGCATTCCTAAGATATTAAAGAAACAGTAGAAAGGTTCCTAATAAATGTTCTGGTACTAATTGGTACTAATCTGCTATCATGATAACAGAAAGATTGTTCATGATAGAAAATACTGTTGTTAATGCTAGATGCTCATTTCAGCCTTTGGGTATATTTTGAATTATCTACCTCAGTGAGTGTCCTTCTTAGGATACTGCAGATATTAACAAGTTTCCACATTCATTCTGGGACTGAATTTCATTTGGAAAGGAGGATCAGTAAATATTACCATATGGTTGGAACATTATTTATCAGGGAAGTGATGAAGAAACAGAATTGTTTATCTCAAGCTAACGAAATCTAATATAATACTTTGGAACTTCCTAGCTGAGGATGTGCAGAATATACAATTCTACCAATGATACAATTCATCATGCTCATTGCTGGATATTTCATTATATTAACTGAAAACGTTCAGTTTTCTGGACTCAATTCAATACTCAGAAACACAATCAGTGAGGTTTACTGGCTGAGTAACAGAGAAAGAATTTGTTTCTAGCCTCTTGGTGACTCTCAGGCAATACAAACAATACACAATATACAAATGCCATACAGACTATATACAAGAAAATCAATATACAATATGCATAAAGTGCAAGCATGTGTGATAGCACTGACATCAATAACACATGCATATGGAAACAAAATCGTGATGTATGACCATTTGTACAATTCAGTATTTATAGATATGTAGATCCACTGCCGTCTTGGATGAGTCCAATGACATTAGTGTTGTCTGCAAACAAGAGTTTCACAGATGGGTCCTTGGAGGTGTAGTTATTGGTGGAGAGGAAGCGGAGCAGTGTGGAGAGGAAATGTCCCTGGAGTGCACCATTGCCGACTGGCTCTATACAAGAAGGGACTTCCCCCAGCCTCACCTGCTGTTTTCTGCATGCCAGGATATTTTCCTGCCTGTTCTTGGTCTCAGTATAGCACTCTGTAGTATTCTAGTACTCTAGTATTCTTGACTGAATTCAGTATTCAATATTCAGTATTCTGGACTGAATGCTGCCTTAAGTCTATAAACATACCAGGTACTGTCAGCATGAAAAACAATGCATTGTGCACTTAGTATGTTAATGTGTTGTTAAGTTAAGAAGAGAAGTCTTCATAGTTTATCTAATGAAAAGTTCAATTAAACAATATAGTCCAGGTGATTTGCGATGGTGACAGACATGGACATATTGTACTGAGTGAACTAACTCTATACAGTCTATGCATTTTGGGCATGTGTTATGCTGTTTGAATTCAGCTTTTATCATGTTCAATACATACTAAGAACATGATGACATATCACCCGTTTTAGATTTTCCATTTACTTAGTCAGCAAGATAACCCAGCATATTCACTGTTTCCTAGTTTATATCAGTATAGGAGATCAGCAGTTTATGCTCAGATGGAGGAGCTATGCCTCTCCATTAAAGTCCATTCAAAATTTGCAATCGTAGATTTATATGGCACACTGGATGGTCACATAATGTTACACACTGATCGGATCATTCGCGTGTTTAAATTCACATGATGGTACAAAACACCAGGTGCTGCTTTTTTTTTCTTTTATGTGTTCTGAATCAGCAGCCCTTGACTCACAATAGTGTTAAATTTAGTCCCATATTTTTTTCAGTCCTACTGTTTGGTTTAAAATTGTTTTGCTCAAGAATCTTTGCTGGCCATCTAGGTTCAGCTAGCTAATGTTTTTCCTGAAACCCTTCAAATCCCATGTCAAAAGAAACAATCCTCATTTGCAACATGGTCTTAATAATAATTTTAAAAATCCTTCAAAATGTAGACTGTCATTAGGAAAGTTCCAACATGTGACAAGCATCCCCAGCATTTGCAAGTTCTTGCAGAGGCTGGACAAACAAAATTGAGAAATTTGAGAAAAGCTGCAGGTTTGGCATTGAGTGAACATAATCACGATCATTAGTTGAGACTATTTAGGCTAAACCATTCAAAGGCAGCATAACAGAAAGACCCTCTCTTTCACAGCGTCTCCCCCAAAGACCCACACAAACACACACACAAACACACACACATTCACACACACATACACACACAGACATGCATGCACACACACATACACACGCAGACATGCAAGCACACACAGACACACACACAGGCATACGCACGCACGCGCACACTGAAAAAGTAACAAGGTTTTAGCTGCTGTAATCTCGAAACAGTGTGCTGAAGCTGACAGAAGGGGTGAGGGGGCAGGGGTTAAAGGTTGAGCTGGTGATAGTTGAGAGTGATTGGAGGGGTCGGAGACATACACAGATCATCCCCTGTAATTTAGGGGAGCTAATCTCCAGAGATTGGCACTGACGAGATCATTCATTTGTGCACTAATACACCCACACAAGGACAAACTCATTCTGATGCAACACCTATTCCTGAGGTAAAAAATACAAAATAAATGAAAGAACCTGCTATGCACAACCTGCTGTTCTGAACCTGCTATGTGCAAAGTGTCATAATATAAAGGTCAGGTTATGGTACAGTTAGCATTCCATGAAGAAACTAATATATATTATATATAAGAAACTAATATATTTTCATAGTTAATCCATTGGTGTAGAAGATGAACTAACAGTAAATATGTGTGTGGGTGTATGTGCAAGGGTCAGCGTGTATGTAGGAAAATGGCACCTCTTTTCACAGCTTGGACATGGCCAGGTCACTGCTCTCAGATCAGGGAGGTTCCATGGAGGTTCCACAGGTCATGTGCTCCTATAGAGACTGACCAACACATGCTCTATCTATTATGTCCTACTACAATACACATAGACCCACATGTCTGCCCTGAACAACAGCTGGCCTCTCATCCATCGAGTCTGCCTCTCCTCATTACTGAGTTAGAGGCTGGTACAGATAATGCATTTCAGCACTGCTTTTTCCATTAAGAGTCTGTTGCTGAGATTACAAAAGACTACAGACTATAAAAGAAAACTGAATTTATGAGGTTGCGTGAAATTACTGATGAGAAAATATTATTTACTACACTATTTCTAAGAATCAAATGCTACAAACTACTTTGCTTATTTTATCATGATTTTGCAGGATCACTGTAGGGCTGAGTAAAATGTTTGCATATTAATTGTACAAAACCTGGTGCAGAAAAGTCTGCAAGGAAATGGAAGATAATCAACCTGAATCTCCAGCCAAGCAGAAAGAAAAGGTGCCAGAGAGAGAGAGAGAGAGAGAGAGAGAGAGAGAGAGAGAGAGAGGTGAGGATGGCAGCATATTTGAAAGAAAGTGAAATTTGGGGGCAACTTGGTAGGGCATTGCATGCATTTTAAACGTTGCATGACTTTAAACAATGAGTTACTTGAGAAATCTATCTTTTTCAGTAAACACTACTTTTCACTGGTTGCATTCAAGTAGAATTTGGTTTGATATTACACTATAGATACTGTATTGTTTTCCTTTTTTTCTTCTGACGTTTTGCATCTCCCCTTTCTCCTTTGGTTTCTAAGTAATTTTCCATTCCCTAGTTAAGAATTCTACCAGGAAAGCTATGCATAGCTGTGTGGTAATAGCTATTAGAGATAGAAGGAAACCAACATTCCGGAAAGCAACACTTTGGCAATGTCTCATGAAAGAGGTAGAGTCAAAAGAAAGTTGCAGAGTAGCAAGGGGAAGAAGATGCCTTGTACCTTCCCAGTGTCCCCACTCACCAGCAGAAGTTTCTTTTAAAAGCCTAGTACATATAAAAGGCCTGCCATCAACACGTATAATCTCTTAGCCGAGCCTATTGAAAGCCAGGGCTTTGGGGTTAATTCACCCATCGCTCTGTGTTTGAATCAAGTCCAGACTCACATTGAGATGAAAGCCTAAGAGTCCCATGGATGAGCTGCACCACAGGGCCCAATGGGCCTCCTCAACAAGGCAAGATTATGGCTTGTTCTTCTGGCTGGGACCTCCATCAGGACAGGGAAACTGAAAAGAAAAACAATAATTAGAGATAATTGCTTGTGTCCAAACATGAGCATTAAAACCCCCTCCTTTTCTTTCTTTCTCCCTCTCTGACCCCGACTCTCTCCCTCTTTCTTTCTCTCTCTGTCTCTCTCTTTCTTTCTCTCTCTCTCTCTCTCTCTCTCTCTCTCTCTCTCTCTCTCTCTCTCTCTCACCCCTCTCTCTCTCTTTTGGTAGTTTACTGGGTGCAAAGAGAAAAACACACCCCTGTTTTGACAGCTGGGCAGGCGAACATAATTTGTGACAGCTGAAGTGAAACATCTTTAAACGCGAAGAGAGAGAAGAGGGGTGGGGAGAGACTGAGGGAAAGACAGAGAGGAGTGGGGAGTAATAGAGTAAACAGGAAGATGAAATGGAGAGAGAAAGTGAATTATTGAAACAGAAGAGAGGAGAGGACAAAGTAATAGTTATTCAAAATGGACTTTTTCTTAAAAAGGAACGAAAAAAGTGAGTGGAAGGAAGAGCAGAGAGGAAAATGGAAAGCACAGAGACAATTTTGGGTTTGAAATCACCCTGTAACAAATGACAGCCATCAAAATCTCATGCTGAACCCCAAAGAAGCCCCCAAAGAACTGAAACATTTTGCCCCACAAAAAATGTCCAGCTGAACATGGTGTCATGCAAAGTTTGACACATTGGGTTAATTTGCTGCTCAGCAGATTTGCCCTTTGATCTTTGGGGTCAAAGGGGGTCAAACTGAACTTGGAACAAGGAGCCTGAAATCATGGCAGTCTCAGGGAGCAGTGTCAAAGGTCATCTGTGAGATCTCGGAATATACAGGCCAAAACAAGGACCATATGTGTATGGATACACATTTGAAACCAAAATAACTCCTGATTTTCCACCCTCCTGCCCCCCACCAGCCCCAATCCTGGCACAGATACAAGCGGACCCACCGCAGACGAACTGCATCAAAACCCAATTAAGTCATAAATATCAGCATTACATGGATTTTAACGAGGCATTGACAGAACATTGGCCAGTAGCCTTGCAAAATTGACAGTGACAGAAGTTTTCCCTGAAGGAAAATGCTAATGCAAACAACGGGATGCTGTTTCAAAATATCCGCATTCACAGCAGTCCTCCTGTTTACGTTTCCCCACTGAAAGCATGTGAGCTAGCATACGACACACAGCCAGGACAGAAACGAGGGGGCCTCAGCATACAGCAGGGTTTTAATCACTGTGACTGAGCCAGTTAGCTTTGCTATGAGAGCAATTTACCATGAAAATTTGATTGTAAAGTAGTAAACACATGATGAAACTGCAAGAAAATTCAAACCAGTACACTCACTGCATTCTCACTGGTTTTCATTTTAGTGTAAATAGCGTGTTGGTTTAAATATTTGCTGTCTATCTTACACAAACGTTTTGAAGTTTTCCAGTGTGTGTACACACACACACATATCGTTGAAATGACAACCTGCTTGCTGTTAGTTTCCCACAATCATACGGCTCAAAGTATGATTTATTAATGTGATTTCAACTACTTCTCTTCTTCTCTGCCACACCCTTACACTCATTGCCGCACAAAAAACACACACATACACGCACACGCAAACAGACGGAGAGAGAGAAAAATATTCACATGTATACATTTCACATGTCCTCACTCTTATTCTAACCCTCATAGCACAGCCATACATACTAGAGTTGGACTGTGTGGATGGGTGCATGTGTGTATGTTTGTATGAGAGAGAGAGAGAGAGAGAGAGAGAGAGAGTAGCAGAGAGTACTTAACAAAGGAGAAGATGTATGGACTCATAGCTCCAGTTCTGTCAGTAAGCTGTCTTCACAGCCATGAGCAGGTTCTTCTTGCAGATACAAAGTGAACATCTGCTAACACTGTCTAACCTGTCATCTGCATCTTATTATGATTCTATTTTCTTAAAGTCAGAGGCACGATTTCTCCATATACAGTATAACCAGAGATACAGTATAACCATGGGACTATTATCTTAAAAGAACAATTATTATCACATCCTACGAAAGTATGGGACAATCATTGCATCACATATGGCCTGTTAGGTTTATTGTCGTTTGTTACATTTTGACATTGACTGAGAGGCCATAAAGTTACCATTTTAAGCAAATGGTCTGATCTAAAGTAGAGAATACTTTACCCAGACAACATTAATGTTGTCACGGTATAAAAGACAACAGGGGGTGCTTAGCATTTGATGGATTTTTTTTTGGCCTTTACTGAAATGACGCAAACACCTGCTCATGATGAAAAAGCCAGAGAAAGAATCTCCTGAAGGGTGAAGGAGCTGGAAAAAGTGTTGAGAAGGGGACCCATAGTGGCTCCGGAGGGGACAGTTTCACACGAGTCAGTAGCTTTCTCAGTCTGCTTAGCGCAACTGGCAGCCACAGAAAATAAGAGTGGAGTTAGAGCCCAAGGGATGTTAATAGATTTGCCATCATAGCCACATTGCCCCCCCCCCCAAAGGTTATTACACACACATATTTAGACATATTCTGTCTGCCTTACCTCACGTCCTCTGGCCTTTCCTTTTTTTTGAGAGTAATTACTGACTGAGAAGAAAAAAAGCTATGTGTCTATATAAATGCACTTTAATAGTTTAGTGCCTGACAGTAACTTCCCATTGGTCATACTTATCTCATTTGCTGTCGGATGCATCCCAAATAAACTGGAACTTTGTCCATTTCCCTCTGTGTACACATTTATTCACAGTGGATTTGCATGTGCAAGTTATTAGTGTTGCTGTGACTGTGTGTTTGTGTGCTTATGTATGTGTGGTGGTTATATTATGAATGCTTAAACCACCCATATAGATTAATAAAGTGTGCGTGTGTGTGTGTGTGTTAGACACTCCCTCTCTCTGGGTGGCAGTACCTATGTTGGGGCAACTGAGGCCGAAACTGGAGCAGCAAGAGGATAATTTGGATTTGATTGGTTTCATATGTTTTTCATGAACAACAAAGCTGTCTCCCTCTGCTTTGCTGTGCCGTGTTTGACTGCAAACATGGAATCCATTTGTCCCCTTTCTTCTCAGCCCTCTATTTAGTGCTACGGAGCAGCGTGTCACATGCTAAGCAGACCACCAGCACTGTGGTTATCTTATACACTAACAGTGGGAGAGTGTAGTTGATGCAGGAAGTTAACCTAAAATGGCATCCACAGTGACAGGTTCATTACTAAATTACACTATTAACCATGACAAATATGAATAGCAATGTAACTCTTGTAAGAACATATTAGTGGAAGTTAACTGAAAGTTGATCATCTGGCCATTGATTAACTCCTGGTTGCCTTTCACCTGCCTTGTCAGTGATATGAGCTCACCTGTTTGGAGGTCAGGGTCAGTTGGATGTTCTAGGTCATAGATGTGCCAATCATACATATGGCCCACATTTGCTTTCATATGGATTGTGGGTCAATATCTGAGTATTGATGGAGTTCAAGATCTATCACTGACTGCTTGCTCATAGCGCAATTTATTAGTTAACCAACCACTAAATGGCACTTTCTGTAAAAGCAGTGACCCATGGCCAGCTGTAGCTACCTGTATGTTGTCAATTTATAGCCTTTTATTCTGCTTCATTTAAACTTTCTCTTGCTTTAAAGATATGATTAGAGTTCTTCAATCCATGAATAAATATGTGAACCTTTGGCCATGATAAGATGTACATCTAAACATGTATTTCTAAATATGTGTATCTATCTAAACATGTATATCTTAACCTGTATATCTAAATATGTGTATCTAAACATGTATGTCTTAACATGTGCTTCTAAACATATATCTGCAAAGATATATATCTTTTAGTAGACAGTGGCACACCAAATGTTTAACATTCAAAGCCAAATCTGTGGATAAGAAAAACAGCCTTAAATGGCTGCACACACTTTCCCCTTAAACTGGACGAGAGGACAAATGCTAGATTCTACCCAGAACATCATTTTCACAAGATCCAGTCACAGCTGCTTTGAGAGTCACAAGTAAATGCAAAAACTGGGATTTTGTTATATATATAGAAGTGCTCATCACTTCTGCAGTAATAATCATGGGCAATATTGGATTGAATGAAATGAATTCAGTGTTTTAGTGTTACTAGTGTGCGTGGCATGTACATCAGACTGAGGACCAAGAGAGAAGACTTGCAACCGAACTCAAGAGTTTTGTACACTGTACATCAATCAGACATCTATTATATTGCTGTATGAGGTTATGTAATTTAAGGTCCACAGTTTATGCTTCATATTGTATTGTTTCAAGGTTTAGCACATTATTATTACAGTTAATAATAATAATAATAATAATAATAATAATAATAATAATAATAACAAAAGGAGTAGTAGTTGAAGAATGTGTAATTGTATGTAATAAATAATTGTAATGATTCAGGAAAACTGAGCTATACACAAGTCACCCTTCATGTGTCAGGTCCTCCGGTGGATTATATCTTTTCTCGGAATTAAATCAATATGCGCGTTCTTTCTTTCTCCTTCCGCTCGCTTATTTGAGACTTGTTTAAACGTTTGACGTGATCCGTAATTCATAAAACGGCGCAAATGCTACGGAGCTCTCAAATAATGAGCCTTGTTGGCCACCCGCACTTTATGGCACAGTGAAATTAATAGAAGTCACATTGCGTTGCGGTTTCCACAAAGGGGTTGGCCAGAGTTTTGAATACAGTATAAAACTGTTTTCGAAAGAAAGCATTTGCATTTGTCAGGTACTTCCTTTGGGTGGGAACTTGCAGAATTCTGGTGGACTTCCATATTGGAGGTCACCTAAACAATTTACACCTAGTCTATCCTACAGACAACTAATATTAAAATGAATCAAATAGTGTCTGCGATACTTTAAATAGACTTAGAGCCAGGAAAAAATAACTCATGACTTTTCCTGATGTCGTTTATGAAGCTGTGACCATATGGATTTTCATTTGGAGCTTTGAGACGTTGTTTACAAGTCCTTGCAGCCAAAAACGGCTCAATTTTGACGAAAGCAGAAATAGCCAGAGAGGGTCCTTTTTAAAGTTACACAGAATGGTCTGTATTGCAGGATTTTGGCCATGATTTGGTTCTCTGTAAGAAGTCAGATTATGAAAGCAATATCTATAAAAAGTGATCCATATTATCAAGTCTTATCAATATCATCCACTATATCATATTTTAGCCAAACCTACGTACGTAGAAATATTTTACTCTTGTCTTTTTCAAAATAGGATATTAATCGTTTCCCAGTAGATCACGTATTAAACAAACAGGCGGAATTAAATAAATCCACGCTGTGCAACGAGAATGTCTTGACAATATACATATTATGTTTTAAAATGAAAAATGATCTTGTATCGCTCATAGACTCACAATGTAACACCTGTTAACCTAATACATAGTCGGTATACAATATTTGGGTTGTAACGTCAGAAATATCGACAATAACTATGTTGTATTAAGTCATAAGCACACACAACCAACCCACAAATACATGCGCCAATTGAAAAACTCCTCTTCACCATTCGGCGCTGGGACGGTTGCATTATTTCCGCACTCGTTCCGCCCCCATGTGGCATAGACTTGGGGTGCGCTTTGGACAACTGAGCGCCGAAGTACACGCAGACCCCGGACTGGGTCATTCATCCAACGCTGGCTTGAAGCCTACAAGGCAGGGAATTAACCCGCAGTTTAACCTTTAAGTGAAAAGCAGAAACTTTACCCAGGAGGCTGCACGCAGTCTATCACGGTTACAGCCTTTCCACATTCACTTGACATTAAGTAAATGTTCCGTTTAATAATTATCCTAAAGAATCTCCAGTATTCCAGCATTCTAAAACCAGCATTCTAAAGCCCGGTTGAGTGGCTTGCCCTGGATAAAAAGATATCAAACGAACTGGTTTAATGTGATAATGTCTTCCCATCTCAAAACGGAGGTTTTATGCAGTTTCTGAAAGTTTTCTATGCTCTGCTTTCTGAAAAATTCAAACGTCTATATTGTTTATTATGATGATATAACAGTACAAGCCCTGACCCATGCATTAACATGTACAGTGAGAACATTGTAGTTTTACAGCTTATTAGTCCTGCCCATAATAACAGACGGTGCTGGTCTGACTGCATAATTCATGCGACATAATAGCATAGGCTATATTACGTAGGCAGCTTAAGACATGAAAGCACAAAAATTTCACCATGCTTTCCTCAAGGTTGCCAATACCAAACATTCTGATTTTCTTAAAGGCTCCTTGAATCAGCTGGATTTTAAATTAGTGAATTGGAGAATTATTCATTTAGAATTTTATTACAAGTAATTTAATGAGGAAGGACTGTTGCATGGCTCAAAAGGATAGAGGTCCGCGTATGCTGGTGGGCAGACGCTATCTGTCTCTGCCTTCTGTTCCTCCATCTCTGTGTACTGATTCCGGCTCCTGTCATTGGGTCAACAAGAAAATTAGGCATGTCTGGAGGACAAAGCATCACTTAAGTAACAATAAATATATATGATGAAAAACACAGCAACATGAGCAAACAATCAAATGTAGGGAAAATACAGATATAAATAAGTTTTTATATATCTACGTATTTATTTCTACATGTATATGTTTTTGTTTGCGTACTTCTCTCATCCTCCAGTATACTAATAAGGTGGCCTACACACTGGTGGGAGGGTGTAGAAGAAGCATTGTATTTGGTTACTATCACTCTTTGACTATGCTGTCTACCTGTGTTCAGGACCACCGTTGCAACAGTCCCATCTCTAGAGCATGGTGGGCTATCACTTGGGTCCCAAGCCATGCTTCTTTGGCACTGTACTGGATTCTTTGTTTGGTTTGCTGAAGAGGGGAACTGTCACTATCCCCAAGCGGGGGCTAAGTATCACCCAAGTCAAGAACAGCTCCCACAGATGACAGGAGGTTCATCCCCACAAAGTTCTGAATCTCAGCTTACCATCTCTCCTGTGGTTTGGGGTAGACACTTGGCAGCAGCCTCTTTCTGATAATAGAGATGGTAAATCTGGTGTGTAAGAGTGCTGCACAATTAACTCCTTCAATACTGTGTGCCAGGTGGGGACTAGATGTTCCCACATCTGATGTTGAGTTGTAGCTCTCAGCAACATTCTGTGTCCCACTGTTTCCTTCCACCTCCAGCGTGTCGACACTATGAACATCGCTGTTCATCTCACCGCTTCCTTTTTCATTATTAATAATAATAATAATAATAATAATAATAATAATAATAATAATAATAAGTTTAATTTATATAGTGCCTTTCATAGACTCAAGGTCACTTTACAATGACAGATGGAGGGAAAAAAGGATTGCTCTCAGCAGTCTCTACCCAACATGAGTCCCTCTCCATCAGCAATGAACTCAAGCTGCCATGTAGCTGCTCTGCTTCAGCACCTGCCTCAATGTGCTCTGAGCTGCTATGCCAGCTAGCTGCTGCAGAACGTCCAGTGATGGACCCTGTCACTATCCTGCAGACAGTGATCCTGCAGAAAGGCTTACAGTTCCAATGCTAGAGCAAGGTTCTGCAGGCTCTGGTGTAGTTGTAAAGACATTTTTCATTGGACAAACCCTTCCTGCAATGCCTTCATCAGTACTGAGAGCTGGATCTGGGATTTGGATAAAGGTTTATTGATCCCAGAGGAAATAATAGAAGAAAAACCGCCACATCTGGTCCATAGGTGGGCTCAATCCACCAAGCCTTTTTTATCAACCAAACACACTAACTGACTGCGCTTCAGAGATGCCAATGGAATGACAAGGGTTGGCACTCCTCAAGGGCATAATCCAACCAAGCATGGTGCCATGCCATTAATTCTAGCTAAGGTCTGAATCAACAGTGGTAATGTCCATTACTGCTGGGGGATGCATCACACGGAACTGTAGCCAGCAGGCCAGCGTGTACTGCCACATTTGGCATAGCTCATCCACTTTTCACTCAGGTTTCCATGCAAGCTGTGCTTGCTTTCTTGGCAGCAGCTAGAGCTCACATTGCCCCTTGTAGTAGCTCACTGAACATGCTGGCTGGCTTCTGCTTCTTGGCTGAATTGGAACAGGGCACTTCTATCCCACTTCTGATGCCAGATTTGCATTTGGCAGACAAGGTAGCAGAGCAAGACTTTAACCTCATTTCTAGTGTTCACAGGACCCAAAGAAATAAACAATAACCCCCCCACCAATAAGCCCTGATAGATCCTGGGCAGTTCAGAAATTACACTGTACAGAACAAACACCACACTGTTACCATACATTCGGATGGCATGCTGGTGGGTGTATGTGATCTAACTTGCAATACACTATCTTTAGTAAGGGTCATCCACAATGTCATACTGGAAGAATGTCAAAATAAATAAATATATAAAGTTTATAATTGTTTTATGCATTAATACAACACATTTATTGATTTGGGTATAAGCAGATGGTTTTATATATTTTCTTATTTCTTTTTACATAAGTCAGGTTTTCTCCTCCATGGGGCTTGTTGCACATAGTAAAATGTTTTAGCGAAAGTCAAGTGTGAAAGAAATGAACTGGATTCAGTTAGACACTGACAGTTTATGAAACAGCCTATGCTTTGGGACTATGCATGCAAAAAGATTGGGGATACCATGCCTTTTGTAAAACATGTTCTCTGAGTAATGTTTGATGTCTACTGAGAAACATCTGCAAAACAATTTAATAATATGTTAATATATGTAAATTGCCCACACATATTCATGTTCATCTAAGTCCCTTCCTTGATATAAAGAGAATAATTTCTTTACATAATAATTAGAGTTTACTTTTTCAAAGTTTTTTAACACCACATATTGAAAATATCCCTAAGAGACATCAAAGCAGAATGGCTAGAAGAAACTGTGTACAGTGTTGACATGTCTGCTTCAAGCATTTCATCATGGTGTTGGCTGGAATGAGCATTCTGCTAATACTTAGAAACTCAACCTACCAAAAAGCTAATTGGATATTATCGTAAATTCAGTTCTTGACAGCTTGATAATGGGTCATATTGGTAATACAGCCATCAATGTCATCCTATTAGCATTTAGTAAAAACATAACTTTAACAGATTTTATAAACATTTAACTTTAACAGTGCCCAGTATTATGATCATGTCTCTGTTTTGGTGAAGATGAGCTGTCCTACTTGAGAGGTTCAATAAGGGAGAGAGAATAAATGCCTTCTCTTAAGAAAAATATATCACCCTTTCTTTTGATATTTTTTTTTTATGAGGCTTCCAATATGAAACCAGTCAGCAGTAACTCGAACGTCTTTGATTTCAATTATACAATCAATAAAGCAAACCTGTTCAGGTCAGAGACCTCAGGTAAATTCACCCCTCCAACTTAAGGTACTTCATCTTCACGCGTAAGAGATGTGCCATACCTGTTTTCTCTTGGTTCTGCTGCAGGCTCCTGCATTTCACCAACATTCAAGAAAGCAGAGTTGTCTATAGGATATATGCTGTAATACTGTGGTGGTGGGCTCATTGCGACGCCTAGCGGGAACTGGCTGGCCTGTAAGGTGTTCCTCTGTGCCAGGCCCTGGTCTTGTCTGACTGAGGCATATGGTGATCGGATATAGTGCACCACAGTGGCCCTGTGGAAGGTGATGGGCTGATTGACGCTGGAGAAGATGAAGGATGGTCCTGACAGAGGTGGCAGGTCAATCTCTGGCCCGCCCTCCATGCTCTGCATTCCACAGGCTTTGCAGGATAACATGCGCAACTTGCAGATGCTGATGAGCATGAAGGTGCCTCCCACGGAGAGCAGAATGGGCCCCAGCAGCTGTGTCCACTCAGAGTCACCGCCATCTCTTCCGCCATCACTAACGTCGCTGCTGATCCAGCCCATGACCGTCAACGTCATGCCCATGAGGCACAGGAAGATGCCTGAGAAGAGCAGAGTGGCACCAGCTTTGTCCCTCTCAGACACTTGGTTGTCTGGGCAACTAGACTGCTGGGTGGGCACCGTGTTCCTGCCAAAGTCATTGGAGCTGTGTCCTCCAGACTGGGTGGTGATGCCATCATCAATGGTGTTGGCTTCAGGGAGGCTGGTGTTCGAACTGGCCTCACAGGACCAACTGCTGGTCACATTTTTCCAAAGACTTTGCACAGTGTAGCGTCGCATCTGTCTACTAGGCAGCCAGGATCTTTGCAAGCCTTTGCTTGTTTTGAGGTTATAGCCTGCCTCTGAGCTGTTGACATTTCAAGATATTTGGTTTAGAGCTTTAGTTAATGGTTAAGAGGTCATTTTGGTCCAACCACAAATAAGTAACCTAAAGATCAGTGGAATGTTAAATCTCTGAACAGGTGTTTAAGATGACGAGCTTCAATTATGAAGGCTGCAATATCCAGTCCTGGAATCATCTTGGTAACATGTAAAGCCCACTTTTGGATTAAATCTCTCTGTCATTTGAGAATTTGAAAATCAAAAAACTCATTTTTATTAAAAAACTAAAGAAATAGATGAGATGGTGAATTACTAAAGTTCTCCTGCAGTCATAGATCAAATAAACAATATAACCAATTTAAACAAGAACCACTTTTGGGCTTGATTTTCCAGACACAGATTAAAGGAATAGTTCAACCACTCATGAATGAATGCCTAATGAGGCCAATAATGAATAAAAAATTAGTGGAGATAATTACCATGACTAATTACCATGACATTAACTAGTAATCACTAGATTAAATTCATTATTATGCAAACCTTTGGGTGAACCATTCCTATAAACATATCCAGTCCCTAGTTGGCAAAGCCATATTCCAGTACCTAAACTGTCATTCTCCCAAATGCCCTCAGCAGGAAATACAAAGCCATGTGTCAGGAGAAGATTCATCTTAAGAAACAGGGAAGGAGAGTGAGAAGGCACATGCATGCTTTCACTTGCAGTAAGACAACTCTCAAGGCATCTTGGGAGCTTCTTCTTTGAGTCTTGAAGAGACGTGTGCCACAGTTTGACCTTTAACCTAGTGCAGTCCGTGGATCATCCAGGAACAAGACATGTAACTTATTAAGAACACTTCCTTTTCACCAGATTCACCCTGGCATGCAGCATCCCAGAATGAAGAGTGCTTATTCATAGTGATCCAAGGTCAACAATCCTACTCTCCAGATCCTAACATAGTGTTCATTTCCCATGTTCTTCATTGCCAAACTATAACTGTTTCTGGTAATCGTAAGACAACAGCTTGGCCACAGAGCTGTGGTGGCCGTCCTGTTTAAAAATAAGCTCCATGCAGTCTCTTGCCTTATTAGAGTCATGCTTGTTTTGGTGGTTTAAAAAAAGAATTGAAGAAAAAAGGCAAAAATGTCACCTTCATTTATGGACAATGCATACACAAAAGCAAACACCCATCGACATGAAAGAATGATTCTCCTGCAGAATCTTAAAACAATCTGCCCTTCTCCCTGCAGATGCTTGCACATTAAAAGGCATGTATGGTGTGAATCATGTGGAAGAGGCTCGCCAGTGTGCTATCACGCATGATTGTTAAACACTTGGGAAAGCAAATCAGAGACAGGGAGACATACATAGACAATTATGTATAAAATGGCATTCATCTTTGTAGACACATTATATATGGTCTTTAAAGGACACATGACAAATTGCAATGAAAGATTCAGAATCCTCACACATTGTTGCTGATTAGGTTGGATTGTGAATGATGTTTGCAACTGCTTATATTCTTCACAGCTGTCTGCATTTTACACACCTTCTTAAAAAATGGGAAGTCACCTGAGAGACATTTGCAAAGAGAATGGGCCAGCATGAAAATGTTTAAAGTCAGCCTGGACTCTGGAGCTGACAGGCTCTTTCAATTAGGCAACATCCAAATATTTATGAGAACATTTCCTCTACTCTCTGTGATCAGGAATTCTGAGTGTATATGTGTGTGTTTGTGTGCGTGTAAGGTGCCTCTGTCTGCATTGTCTCATGATGTTTGGGTTGTCTGTTCAAGGGTAGCACACGGTTAGAATCATTTGTCTCTTTGTAGACTTTGGACTCTCAGTAAGCATTAACTTTGTGTTGTTAATTTTTCCATTGTTATTTTTTAACCACTACTGTTTGGTGCATTCATCAAGCCAGTTTATAATTGCTTTCTAAGTTCAGCCCTCGAATATCTAGTCTTAATTTTGCAAGTTATATAATGAAGCTGCAGTTTGTTTAGGGAGCATTAAAGCAGGAAAAACTATCAGTGCAGTGCAAGGGCACAACAAAGATAGGTGGCTATCAGTTGAAATACATTGAATTCAACACTTTATATATAGAACTATGCAGGTTCTGGTGAACATTGCTCTACATTGGTGCTAGCTCAAGTGTGTGTGACTTGTACATTTGCACCACAAGTTGAGCGAACACTGTGCAAAGACTTTGCTTACGCTGTTGGGCTTTTATGTCATGTTTGCTTATGCTGCAGCCCATTTACATCATGCATTTCCAAATAAGGGAGAAATGAAGCACACCCGCATTGAGTCTTTTAAATTGTATTTTTACAATTTAGAGGACGCAAAAAAGAATATCGCCTGAGACAATGACTGTACAACATTGAAAGAATCTATTCCTTTGGAAGGAATGTGCGCTTAAGGGAATGTGAAGACAAGTGACTTGAGACAGGCTGGCCCCAGAGGCACACGGGACTGGAACTGTTTTTCAAACTGAGTCATGCAGCTTGTTTTGCATTTACTGTTCGTGGTCCATCTTTGACCTCATGAGGGGAGTGGAAAACATGAACAGGACTTCAGATAACTTTTGAAACAGAAAAAAGTGAAAGATTTAATTTATACTGATATGTTAAAAGATTGAGAAAATTCTTTTTAAAAATGCATTGAAAAATATATTTTTAGAAGCAAACTCAGTCAGATGATAATTTGACAACAACCCTATAACACTTGCTTAACAAAAAGTCTTGTCAAAAACACTTTGAAATTTATTCTTTACAATTAATCAGATAAAACATTTGGACAAGGATAGACAGTAATAGTATCAGTATTGTAATTTCTTGAATTGTAATTGTATCCACATCAGTAACATGTACATTATAGTGATTTTGAAGAGGGAAACAGTATTGTACTGTCATAAAAGATATTTAAAATATTTACTGTCATTAACCTTCATAAGCATTTAGTCCCTTTGCACAAAGTGTCCAACAGCTGTGCAGTCAGCTGTTGGTGTGAGCCATGGATTTCAGTCTTGTGTAAATAGCATACTTGTGCAAACAGCATACAGTCACTGAGAACAATATGAGGATGATTAAGAGAGATCACTGGGAAAACATGTCATGCTGATCCACGTTTTATTCCAAATGCTCAAAAGCATGTTATAGATCCTTTAGCAACGATGCCCAATGCATTGCTAAATAAACAAATGGCCCGGTATGCCCCAAGCAAAAATCAGCTACCAGCTAATGGAGTGTAGCATGGCAGCAAGAGGTTCGCTACTTCCTGTCCTGTCCTGTCCTCACCCCCCCCCCCCCCCACACACACACACACACTCTCTCTCTTATCCCTTGTCCCATCACTGTAGCATGAATGCCTTGGCTACACACCAAGCGTCATGAGGAGTCTCACCCTCCACTGAGCCTGCCTGCATCCTACAGAAGTGGGACATGAAGGGGGGGTTGGGGGAGTTAAAGGGTTATCAGAGCAGTGTTTATTTTCTTCCTAAAACCCCAGCCATCCTCTATAAGGCTATGATGATGACATCACAACATGACTACAGCCCTCGTCTGCTCCATCAATCAAGAGAGAAAATGTAACTTTCAGCATTTCCAGTAATGTCCTTTCTTTTAACATATCAACAAAATGCTGATCAAGCCCATTCTATTGCCAACTTATTGTTTACATAATAAATGATAGAAGGCAAAAATGATACAGCTGTGGTAAACCCAGGGATTGCTTGAAGGTTGACATGGCAGTAGTGGTCTCAGAGAGCTTGTTTACATTCAGGGTTTAGTCATAATGCTGCACTGGCTGATGCAAGCAAAAGAATTTTGAGGACATCTGAAATGACAGTGTTCCCTGAGTTTAAACACATTAATCCACTTCATACTCTACACTACTAGCCTCAGAGTGGTGTTGGATGTGCCCCTAGAACAGTGAGAAATGTGGTTTAGTAACAGCAAGCCAGTAAGAAGCAGGCCAGGCCTCTTATTTCGAGGCTGGGGTTTGGTGTGTTACAGAGACAGCGGGAAGGGGCAGTCGGGGAGGAGGCTGGCCGGTGGGAACTCGGCAGGAGGGAAGAAATGACCTCTCCCCCTCAGACAAATGTCCCATGATGTGACTCTGCACACCAGGCACAGAGGGCCCTCTTCCTCTCCGCCTGGCTTCCTTCCCACTCCCACCCTCTCGTTGCCCCAATCCACTTCCCTTTTTCTCTTGGTCTTATTATGCAAGAAACTGTTTTATTTGCTTTTTCCACTATTTGGAGACATAAATGTGCTGTGTGATGCTGATGAAAAAAAAGTTATATGTCTCATAAGCAGTGGAAGAGAGACCAAGAGAAGGCGTAGCAGAAAAAATTAACACGCAATAGAGGAAGGGGCTCCCTGCAGCTGGTGCCTGACTGAAAGGAGCCAATCAAAACGTCCGGTCTGAGAGTAGTTCTCATTGGCAGGTGGCCAACTGTATCAGTGCCAGGCTGTGAATGGAGTGGGTGAGATTCTGTGCTCTCTCACACACAGGGTAACGTAACACAAGCACTTGCCACTGAACTGTCTTTGTCTATGAGCTTTCAGTCACGATTATGAATGCAACTTGGGTTCAGTTGTTGCTTATCACTAATCAAAACATGACCTAATGAGGTCAAAAGCAGCTTTACATGCAAGATAATTTATCTTAAGGTATAGAAAACACATATGTATATAGTTTCTGACCAGATACGGTACAAAAAGTGAAAGGGCAAATGTGTGGACAATATTTACGGTATTTTAATACAAAGCATATTCATCAAATTTCCGAAACGCGAGGCATATTCAAAAAACGCAACTTCAAAAACTGCAAATCCGGGCACAACACAACGGAAGTGTTTCCGCCGGACACGCAGCGAAGATGGACTCCTATGAGACCGTCGGTAACAGAGTAGCTTAAGAAAAATAATTATATTTGCAATTACAAATGTTATATCGGTTAAGCTGATAGAGTGAAAAACTGACCTAGTCATGGTCCGCCTTTTTGCATATTTACTGTGGTTAGGTTGTATAGAACGCAGCCTTAAAGAACGCAGATAAAAATCCCATTTAACACGACTAAACTTAATGTGTTAATACCTGGTTTAGCTAGGTAGCTACATTCAGACTATGTTACTAATTTATATTACAGGCTACGTTTTAATTGAAGTTTGATAGTTTAGCTGGTCTGCTACAATAACCGGTTTGAATCACCTCGTTTCCGAAATGTGCACATGTCATTTTGAATAAAATATTTTATGAATCTATGTCGTTCATGAATTTGCATCGCGCATGTGTTGTCATTTTGTTGACTATATTTTGTGTAGTTGCAGCGCGTTTCATTTGCAGCGCGATTGGTAACTTGCAGCGCCATGCGAATTTTATGGCCACCGTACATTCAATTAGCAGAGAGCACAAAGCATGGGAAGCACAAAACAGAGATGGCATTCATGTGAGAACCTTGTTTTCTGAATCAATGTGACAGAATTTTGAGGTGCCAGCTGCTAGCCACAGGACATGGCTAGAGGATAAAAAATCTGAGCTGGCATGAAGAAAATTCTTTCCACCGCTGTTGTTCTGGGAGACCTACCAAGTCACGGAAAGGAATGACGTGGCAGGTGCTGAGGGAAAGCAAGAGTGATATGAGGTACGGTGAAGAGGAGGAAAAGAGAAAGAAATCAGACAAAAAGAGAGGAGAGCCTGAAGACAGGAATGGGAGATTTCAAAATGTTGAGAAGAAAAAAAAGGGTGGGGGGTGAAGCGAAAGGTGGAGAGAGAGAGTGAGAGAGACGGTACAAACCAGAAGGATTAAAGAGGAGTAAATGAGGGGAAGAGTGCAAGATGGAGGAGAAAAGCAAACAGGTTTTTAAGTTATGAAGGTCCAGCTTGCGTGTTTGTTCAGATGGCTTTGCTCATGCTGAAGAGGGGGTGGAGGGGTACCGGATCAAAAGGCCGCTGCATTCTGAAATGGAGCGTGAACATAAGTGATGTCGTGGCTGCTTGCTTGGTCTTTAATAACTCAACTCTATCGGCCCCACAGAGCCTCTGCGAAAACACGGCCAGTGACAATATCCATGGAACATTTTAATTCAGTTAGCCAAGAGGCGTGAAGCCTGCTTGCTCTTTACCCCACGTAAAAGCTAGAGTGGCTGTGGGTTGCTTTGCTGAAGACATCTGTGCCTTCATCTAGTCACACTGACCATATAGTTGAGAGGACTGGCAGACAGGCTCTACAACCACATTCTCTATGAATTAAGCTAGTAATGCATCTCTGACAGGTAGATCACTTGGGTTAAGTTGACAATGAACCGACAACGGGTTGGCAATATGGGAAGACAACTTGATAAACCATGGGCACGGTCTACTACTCACACCAAAATGTAAAACATGCATTTTACTTATGCATGCAGTACATTTCACACATTGCTAAGGTTTATTTCAGATTTAAAAGTATACTGAATGTC
Source organism: Electrophorus electricus (assembly GCF_041902795.1). Classification (NCBI taxonomy): domain Eukaryota; kingdom Metazoa; phylum Chordata; class Actinopteri; order Gymnotiformes; family Gymnotidae; genus Electrophorus; species Electrophorus electricus. Next base: position 28,860,837 of record NC_137497.1, on the reverse strand, counting down.
AGATCTTTGTGTAAACACACACACACACACACACACACACACACACACACACAAAGAATATTAGTGTTCCTCAAATATGACTGGAAAATCTAAGCAATTTGCACATCTGAATTCTTAATTCTAGCTCTCAGTAGAATTAATGTGCTACATTGTAATACACTGTACAGTTAGAAATAAAGTAAAACATTAGGGAACTAGCACAGATAAATTTGGGGACAATAAAATACCTCTCCAAATTCATACAGGGTTCCAAAATGTTCAATAATTAAATTTTTCCTACTGAAGCACAGTAAATAACCAGTTGTAACAGCTAAACCAGGACATACAACAATTGATACTCTGAAGAGTTCCTCGGCAAGGTCTTGGTATTAAAGTCAGAAGCAAGTCAGGTGTACATAACAAGGTCAGAAGGTTAATGTGCTTGAGTTGTTATTGAGGGAAAACTGCTAGACTGTGGCCACACAGCTCCAAGGTCTGTTTCTTTTGGAAGGAAATGACAAAACACCCAAGCTCTCTATATGCTTCCTTTATGCTGTATATGGCAGCACACTGAAGAAAGTGATGTCAAGTCAAAACCAAAGGAAGGCTTAACCCTGGCCTTAAAACAGCCACAAGTGTTCTAAGTGTTCTAAAGCATCTTGTTACAAATCTTGTTTTTGCTTTTGATAACTGCTTTAAGAAAAAAAAAAACTACATGCACAGAGTTCTGTAGTAATTCTTATATTTGTATGGATTTATATATTACACATTTATTACAGACACACTGAAATCATGAAGAGAATGCCAAGTGATAAATTTGTAAAAATGTACATTTTAAGATGAGAAAAAATAATTTCCAAAGATTTGTTAACAGCATTGAACATGAGCATAAAAAGAAATGAGAAAAGGTAAAAGAAAAGCAAGACGAGATTTGAGAAGTTCCTTTGAACATTTATGTGATGGTTGTAGAGGCAGCAAGAACCAGCTCGCTAAAATACACAAATGCATATATTTATGTAGTGCTGCTTTTAGACAGAGAAAGTGAGTGTTGCAATGTTCATTAATGCTACTGATTTTGGCCCTGTCTACTGGTTAATGTCTGCCTCTACACTAAATACCCAAGATAAACTAAAAGCAAATTCATTAAAATCATAGTTTGTACATCAAAAAAATTCATTACAATAGTAGAGATTCACATCCCAACATCTGCCTAGTTACTTCACAAAAATATGAAAAATTACATTGCTATTAAAATCAACAAAAAAATCCCAGAAAAGATTCACTTTTTTTTCCTGTTTTTTTAGCGGATATCAAAACATGCCTGTGTATTTTTTTAATATATGTATGGTGCCTCCCCACTCAGTGGTTAGGGTAGCCCTTAAGAGAACTGACCTGCTAAGATAAGGCACAGGGCACTTTTACAGGAAATAGTTGGTTTTCAGACCAACACTACACAGAGCCCATTTAAAGCGCTTTGGACCTGTTTACCATTAACTCACAGTGCAAGCCTGAACCAAGGGCAAGGGGTGTCACCTTGCTAGTGATCTTAAACTGATTCATTGTTGTGGTACAATATTCACTAAGGTAAATTTTAAAAAATACATAGAATTTGGCTAACTGTACCCAAAAAGTTGAAAGTGCAGGGTTGACGACGTGCTCTTGATTTGTCTTTAGTTTCCCATTCGTTTGTATAACATTTGGCAAATACTCTTGAAAGCTACTTATTAGGTGGCAGGTCCAGACATTTCATGAATAAGGGCAAGTGGAATTATTCACATTTACCCAAAACATCTTTCAATTAAAGACATTTTTGGCTGTATGAATAGTCTTGATTCTGTATTCTGAGGGCACTTTTTGGAAAATCATTTTTGAAATAAGATGTATTTGGTGCAAATATATATTTTTTAAAAAGTCAAATCAATATGGTGATATTGGAGTTATCTGATCTTAGAATAGATACATCTACCATGCTCTGCTTATTTTGGATTGTCCCTCCCAAGTGAATAATTTTTAAGTTTGGAAAAGAAATTTGCCAACACTGATAGCAGACTGGCAAAAGTATTTTGAGGTACTGATTTCCATAGAGCCATTTCTGTGAAATGGACTACACAGACAAAACACACTATATTTATGGTGATGACTTCAGAGACAAAGGCCTACATTTAACTTCTGCAATTTCAAACTCAATGTGGCAGTAAGTTCCCTTCAATATTGCCATAAAACAGTATAAAACAGAAATAGCAGTTCAGGAATTGGAACAGAATGAGAAAAGGTGTGCTTTTGCTTACACCTGCAAATGTTTGTAGGGAAAGAAACATTTTCAAGTTTGTTAATAGAAAGAGAGGCACTGAGGTCAGTGTTTTTTTTTGTTTTGTTTGTTTGTTTTTTGTTGAGCAATGTCACAGAACTAAGCCAAATTCTTGACAGTGACATGAAAATGGCACTAAAACAAACATAAAACAATATACACAATGCATCTGATAGCTTATACCTTCATTGCACAGTTATGGTGTCCAATACACAAAATACACCTATTATGAGAGACATAAAATGATCAAACTCTTGCCACTGTATGTGTAATGTCCAAGGGTCAGTTTTTCCAAAAGTTAACCAACTGTACTTTAAAATGTGATGCATGCGTGAGGCTGAATCCTATGACTACCTACAAATTCTAAGAATTCCAAGGAAGCACTTCAAAGACAGAAGACTGGATAACTCTGGGAAAACTGGCCACTGATGCAAGAAAATAACCTGTGGGGTGTTTGAACAAAACACAAACATTCTTGTTCCTGAATGTACTGTGGAGGCATTTTACTGGCTTGTCTCTGCTTTTTCTCATTTGGTTTTTTTTGGGGATTTTTTTTTTTTTTTTTTTGTTCACTGTGACTGACTTGGATATGCAATGAACAGACTAATGCCTATACAGATGGCCAGGAAGATTGTTAGTGCAGGTATTCTTTTTCTTTTGTTTTACATATGCTGTACGTTTCTATATAATTCATATTACAAATTAACTATACACAACAAGCACTACCGTTCTGACTTTATAAAAGTCTGAATAGATCAAAAAAGTATCAAAGATTAATGATTACTTCTTTTCATTCATCAATATTGTGACATTCCATCTGTTTTTTGGGGTTTTATTACTAATCATTTTAGACAGTGTTTGATACTCAGTGCTACATAACTGTAGTAAAAAAATCTCTCATCCCCAGGAAGGGGCATTTGACTGGATAGAAATATAGTTCAGAATGTTGAGAAGCATTAAAGGCCTAAGAAGAGCCTTTATGCTGGCAGTCATTTTGCTCCGTCCCCAATGAGCCCATCCGCAAACGGGAAAGATGGAATAAAACAACGAGAAGGAAAAACCCTTCAAATTTCAAACCGCCAGAGCAGATGTGGCTCTAGTGTGACATCTTAGCAGTCGGCCATATAGCGCCCTGTAAGAACCAACACGAACACACACACACACAGAAACACACACACAGAAACACACACACACAGAAACACACACACAGAAACACACACACAGAAACACACACACAGAAACACACACACAGAAACACACATTACTGTGTACATAATCTCTCAATTGCTGGAGTGGGGAGGGTTTGTGTTTGGAGATGATAACCGAAACTGCTATTTTGTGTATTGAGAGTAGAGATCTAAAATCTTACCGGTGGCAAATCTCTTCTTATTTAGTGAGAGTCTGTAGCCGGAGCCAACCAGATCCATGTCCACTCCGGAGAGAGTGCTGCCCTCGGTGAAGAACTGAACCGCAAGTGTGGCTGGGATCGAAGGCCCATCTGATAGCTCAAACTTTGCCCTCAGAGAGCCGGATCCTGACACACACACATACACACACACACACACACACACACACACACACACACACACACACACACACACACTTATATCCCTTTCAAAACAAACAGGTATAAGCCCATTACTCAACCCTATGTCTTTGTACCTTCATTTTCCAACTTTTCGGTGATGTTGTTCAGCTTCCACAAAGACTTACTCTGTTCTGCATTCCTGATAGCAAAAAGACAAAAGCACTCAAACCTCTATTCTACTATTCCAGAAAATATGTTTGCATAAATGAGAGAGAGAGAGAAAAAGAGAGAAAGAGTGAGTGAGTGTATAAGTGAGTCTGGGGGATATTATATGATTTAATGTGCGAGATGGGTGATATGCTAATTCCCTCCACCTCACCAGATGGCGCTGGGGAGCGATTGCATGCTGGTGACACCTCCACTGACTGGCACCAGGACCTGCACGCTGCTCAGCGGCCCAGGCGGCTGCATGGCCTCTGGGTTGTAGCGGTAGTCCACGCGCACGTCTGTGGTGCTTGGCTCGCACTTCCAGTACACGGCAAGGTTCAACGGCGTCGAATGAATCCCATTTGAACATACCTGGGGCAAGAACATCCGAGATGTCGGATACGGAGAACGGAGACCTTAAAGCTAGAATTGCCTTTGCTTGCTGGTGCATGAAAAAGTACAGTTGGAATATCATAGTGCTGAGTGAAAAACAGGTGAGAGGGTCCTTAATGATTTAAAAAGGTGAAACAGCACCATAGTATTGATAGAACACTGTTCTTCAGGGGTAGCAGAGAGGCATTACACACACTACTTGTTGAGCTACGATTTCAGATGTAGAGAAATAGTTACAGCTGTCTGAAGGCCCAGCTCAAGACTCTCATGCACACCTGATACTTGAGGATGTCCACATTGTAGTAAGAGGAGGTAGGGTTCTGCTCCGAGCTCTTCCTCAGGAACATGGTCAGGGCAGACATGTTGAGCCAGAAATCCCGAGTGTTAGTGTCGCTCTGAGAGGAGTCACTGATTAACACACGGAGACACACACAGGCACGTCCACATGCATGCACACACGCACATGCACACACATGGACACATGGATATAGACACACCCATGCACACACGCACGCACGCAAAGACAGACACGTGGATATAAAGACACACAGACATACTCAGTAATTCAAGGCTAAATGTATGACTGCAGCACAACCCTCCAACTAATCCTTTTCTTTGGTAATGCACCAACACTATTACCATATTTCTCAGATATGCATCCATCCTAGTCATACCGAACATATTTGAGGAAGTGTGCTTGGATTAAACACCAGAAGGCTCAGAGGAACAAAGAAGGATAAAGACGTCCAAATATTAGCAATACAATGTAGTAAGCCCCCTGTGTTGTACTTGCAGGTTGGGTAGGATCTGCTCCAGTTTGCTGCTGTTTCTCTGTCTCTCTCTCTCTCACACACACACACACACACACACACACACACACACACACACACACACACACACACACACACACACACACACACACACACACACACACACACACACACACACCTGTGTAGTAGTTGCTGGTTGGGTAGGATTTGCTCCAGTTTGCTGGTGTTTCGCAGGCGGAAGCTGAGCACTGCTGGTGAGGGACTGGATGTGAAGATCTTGATGATGCCACTTGGGAAGGACAGTGTCATGTCTCCTGTAATCTTCACTATACACCTAAAAAACAAAAAAAACAAACACACACACACACACACCCCTTTTGTCTAGCGCCTATCTATGTATTACTAGTTTTAAAATAAGATGGTTAAAAATTATGGTGGAGGCTACAGTGATCTTTCAAGTGTCTTTCACTTTAATAACAAAGAGACCCAACAGGCTGTCTGAAATTACTTTACTGCACTTCTGGGTCCTTCCAGGCTTCGTCATATGAACTCACTTGCTGGGATCAGCCCCTTTGAAGTAGGCATTCACTGTCTCGGTGAACGCTACAGCTATGGGCAGAGAATCCTGTGATGCTAACGTCACTGGACTAGGCCCTCGGGATGTGCCTGTGAGCAAGAAAGGAGATGACAGCCCAGAGGAAAACATGACTATTAAAAAAATAATGCACGGTCAGTGCCAAAGTAACTGAAGGTTAGGACACTTTAAAACATAAAGCAACATATAAATCCTGCAGGCTTTTGTTTGCTTAGTTCGCTTGTACGTTTCAGATTTCAGCAGTATCAGTCAACAGCCTCATAGAATCCCTGCACATGGTAATTTTATAGCATCTCAAATATGAATCAGCATTGCACAGATTCTGGTAGTAAAGACAGCTTACAGCACATTAAAAAAGCAGACTTACACTTTCAGCTAGATGCGCAGTAAAAAGCACACACAAACAAAATAAATACACGCCAACCTCTTGGTGATAGTTCCTATGGGAGCACAACTATACGCTTCACATGCCAATTTTAAATCTGATCAAATTAAATGAATTTAAAATGTTCACCCAGGAAGCAAGGTAAACACGAAGCAGGCAGCGAGTCTGAAAAGAGGCAGGGTTTAGTGGACAAGGCGATGACGTGACCTGCATTGGGAGGACTTATGCAGGTCACATGGACTTCCTGACCAATCAGGAGTCAGGGGTGGTCAGTTAGTAGCTTATAAAAACACCTTCAAGGCAGGCAAAGGGTTTCCATTTGTGGCTCAATGTACTTTACCTGCTGGAGTCTCACACCTCTTCTCAAAGGTGGGCAGTTTCCCCACAAACCCATCATCCTCTTACAGCCCAATGAACAGATGAAATCCACAAATGGGAGATGTTAAATAAGTAGCATAGCAATCCACAGATAATGCATGACAACCCAGTGAAAGGATGATTAGGACATTAACAGTGGAGTGATATGAAACACGGCACAATTCGTGGTTAGAAAACATGATTATGATCAATATGTACGGAAAGGTACATTTCAATGCTAAATGTTTCACTGTAGTGCTTTGTGTGTGCACACATGGGTCTTACCAACGGTGGGTGTGTTGCTGGCACTGATGGAGGTGCTGGAGCTGAGGGAAGAGGAGCTCTCTGCACGTGCCAGAGGAGCAGCTAGGGTAGGACTGGAGCCAGTCACCTTAGGAGGACTAAAGGGTCGGCCCTTCACGCACAGCAGACAGTCAGTCAGCAAGTCGCATCAGAAGAAAGATCAATAATTAGCCCAGAAATCTGAGCAGCAGACAGGCCTTCTATTACCATCCATCAGTGACTTAAAAGAGTAAACATTTTTTCATGCGCACTCAATAGCATCTGTTGAAATCACTTTGAAAAAGGTGATTTGATTTAAAACTCAATGTGGCAACGCTCTTTATGGTGGTTAGCAGAACGTGCTGGTCAATAACCCGTAGCCCAAAAGTATTTACTACCTCGCTGATGCCAGTCAGTTTGCCGGCAGGCAGTTTGGGCCGTGATGATGGTCGAGGAGGTGGAGCTAAAGCTCCTGTCCCAAGGGGTGTCGTCGGTCTGTTAGGGGGTGGGACTGTCAGGATACAGAGACAGTTTGGAGGTCAGGGCATACTTTAGACAAGGGAATAACCTTTGTGCTATGACATCCCTGCTGGTGGAGACTACGAACAATCAAAACTTCACAAGAGACTGGAAACAACACAACACAACACAACACAAAACAAAACACAACCCAGCCATGCTTAGAAGCCATTATCAGACCTTTGAAATTTGTAAACAAGGGTTTTCTAAGAACATGCAGCATCATGTTAGATGGTATTTTTTCAGATCACAAATTAACCCAAGGGGGAAAAAAAACAAAACAAAACAGCATGAGGGAAAAAAAAAGAAAAACAAAGGCACCAGAATAAAAAAGAAATCACAGAAATGATGGTCACAGAAATGCAGAATAAAATGTATAACTGAACTCGTTAAATTAAGCTGCATGCGGTCAGACTACATATTCCTCTAGGATATCAAAAGGCAAGTTTTGTAACCCATCATTAAAATTAGAGGTTCCTTTATGGTCATATGACCACTGGTAATCTTGGTAAAGCCAATCAAATTACATTTCTTCCATCTTTCTACTGATGCCCCATATAATAAAGCTTAGAGATGCTATTTTGCATTCAATGATTAACTGGGCCAGTGTTGAAAACTTTTAAACATTCAATAATTCTCAACAGAAATGGAGGAAAAATGATATAATAACTAAAATGAATAAAAAGTAGTCAAATAACAAAAAAAAAATAAAGGGAACAAAATTCAGTTTAGTGAACCCAAATTAAATGGCTACAGGCTGCCGTACCAAGCACAGCATGGTGCTAGGACACCCCAGCATGCTTACAACTGTTATTCATCACAATTACCATCCTGCAAGTGGCCAGCTGGCAGAGGCATGGTGTGGTCCTCCAGCCAATGGGGGGTGCTCTCCTCTTTAGGTACCATAGTAGTAAAGTGATCTGTGGCTTGGCTGGACAGGAGTTTGGGGTGCTGGGGCATGGGCACCGAATAAGGCCTCAGCGGGAGGCGAGATGGTCCATGGGTATTTGCAAAGTCATCGCTAAAAGCTACCCATCGGCCTTGAGACCAGGAAGGCAGTGGCTCGTGCCGGGTGACTGGAGCGCTGAGTGGGGGCTTGCTGGACCAACCATTCTTCAGGCTTGCCCGAAGGCCGGGAGGGACGCTCATTGCTCTGGGTGGGTCATGTGCCAAGTGGACAAAAGGGTCATCTAGGACTCCCCATTTAAAAGTAGGAGAGGGCACAGTGGGGACTGGAGGTGGGCTTGGTGACAGAGGAGGCAAAGGAATAGGCAGTTCTTCGGAAGGTAAAGGGGCAGCAAGAGCCTCATTTGCCTCGAGCTGGTTGGCCAGTAGGGATGAGGGCTCCCGTTGTAATACCACTTCCGCTGCAGAGGGCGCCAAACAGAACAGTGTGTTGTTGATTGGTAAACATGAACAAACTAGCCTTTGGGTCTGTCGTGACAGTTCATTCATCCTTTTAAGAAAAAAGTGCATTTCACATATTTCAAATTTAGAAGCATGAAACATGAGTCACTGAAGATATTAATGAAGTTATATTAAATACCCAAGTCAAATCTCAATTAAGTTTAATTAAATGAGAGTTGAACAACCAATAGAATTATTGCAAAAGATCCAAATAGCCAATAGAGAGGTGGGGCATCAAAGCAAAACAATGCAATTTTTGGCAAAGCAGCTGCCAGTCTATATTAGGAAAAGATGAATGGGCTGCATATTTTAGTAGTGATGACTGAAAATATCACTTTGAAAGTGGTAATGGCATTAACTTCACCTTTATAGAGGTGAAGGTTTATTCCCTGTGAGTGCACGAAACGTGCTCACAACACAGATGACACAGACATGCACACATGCATGCATGCATGCACGATCACACACTGAACTAAACAAAACCTTATAGTTAAGACCCTGGGAACCCTTTGGGACAGATTAAGCAAACAAAAGATTACTTCGAGAATTTAGATGGATGAAATCTAGCAGGATCAGTGGTGTCCTCCTCAAGCCTCTCATGGCATTTCTTTATTTTGCATTTTAAAAACACAACCAGGATGCAGTAGCTTTACCTGCATCCTCAGGGACCGTATCATTCAACTGGAGAGAGAGAGATGGACAGAATGGTGAAAGGAAGAGAGAGGCCAGGTCTAATGGGTGAGAAGGGAGTAAGGTGTAAACACAATCCCCAATAACAAAGGAATAATAAAAACAACAAACTCAACTTTATACTGAAGCATATTGGAAAAGAGGGAACTGAACTCAGAAGAGGTTAATGAGGCTTTCAGCGGCATCTCCACGTGGCACTACTGCTTCCTGTCCCACAGCACTCTGATGTTACTGCTGTGCGTTTGACGCTCGCTACACTAGGGCACTGTATTAATAAGACCATGTTCATGACCCAGGGTCCCCATGCCCTGCCCTCTGACCACCATTTGGCTATGAATTACGATTGGCCTTCACAGCCCAGGTTGCAGTCTGGTAGGTCGTCTGTCGCTCGATGGGCCAATCAGGGGATTGCAGTGGACTTGCTTAGAACTGGGCCCTCCAAAAAGGTGGTTCATGGACCCAGGCCTCCCCAGTGTTACTTTCTAACACTTAATTAAGACAAATAATAAGATAAGATAAGAAAAATAAGACATGAGAAAACCAAGGAAATAAATATGGGGAAAGCTACAAAGTAGCCTGTAAATTTGTAAAAATACGCATTCAAAACAGTTTTAAAATGCATTGCCTTTCATATAAAATAAAACAATTGGTTATGCCCATGTACTACCCCTGACCTACACTCAGAGAAGGAAAATGAAAGCTTTCTATTCCCAGAAGGAGATATTCCGCTTCATTTCAACAGTGAAGGTCAATCGCTTGGACAACCCCGAGCTTTCATATAAATAGCAAAAGATAGGCGAGTGGGACAAAAAGAGAGAACAAGGGAGGCAAGTCTAGAACCATTTTGAAAATACCACCAATGATCAGTCCGTCCTCTCAAATGTCCAGAGCTAAGCACTGAGTTTCTGTTGTATGCGAGCTCTCAAAATTCTAACTTTATGCATGCCAATACAAAATAGAAAGGGACAATTATCAAAATAAGAGGTAAACAAAAAAGACAGAAAATGCAATGCAATAACAAGATCATTAAAAACAACCTCCACATGGACGGAGTGGTACCTAGTGACCATAGAGTTGAGAATACAGTCTACATTGCAGAAAATCAACTGCAAAGGCTGTGCAGTGCATGGGGGTTTCTGTGACAACAGTAGTCTGATCAAGCTCTCTAGAGGCAAGTGTTGTGGACAGGAAAGGCCCAAATGCTTTCACCAGCCTGTGTGCAACATCAATAATGGATGTGGTGAGTCGTGAGCCAAGCCTCCCCAGGCTGGAGGAGGGGAGGGAATGAATGACCATCTATATATTTAGTATGTGTGTGCATGTGTGTTTTGGGGTGTGTTGTGTTGCCTTGACTCTCTTTGTGGTGACCAAAGATAGGAATAAATAGGAAACCACTGTTGGGTCACATGAGCCAAAAAATGAATACACTTTTTTTTTTTTTATCGGATTTGGGGTAGCTGTAGGCATTGCTATACTTGCTATTCTTTCTGCACTACCTGAACAACTGAATAAAAAGCTTGTGTTATAGAAAGCGTATGTGTGTGCACGTGGGTGTATAAAATGCTGATTCCCTTCACTGACAAACTCCAATAGCACAATGCGATAGATTTCAATTGACTTCATGTGTTGTGGCACAACTTGAGAGATTTCAAATTTATAGCCAACTGACATCAACTGATATTAAATGTGGTTTTACTGAGTTAACTGATGATGTTAATTGCTATTGTTATTCTAAGACTGAAGTGCATCCACCCAGCGGGGAATTACCTGCAGATGATGATACCGAGGAGGTGGAGCCACTGACGCTGGGACCAAATGGATCCAATGAGAGCAGGTCATTATTAGCCAGTTTACTAGTGAGAGAGAGAGAGCGCGAGAAAGCAATAGATTGTTATGAATATTGCAAATGTCTCTTGAGCGCGAGCTAATGTTCAGAATGTTCAAACTTAAAAATGTAAGCTTTTAAAACATTTCTACTGCTTTTTTCTTATGGTTCAGAGAGGTTTATTGTGTGAGAGGTGACATTAAAATTCATGAGGTTTATATTTTGTATTTCATTTGTTGTAAATGGCTTTGAATTTGATTTTACCAAAAACATTTTTTTTTTTATGTTAAAATGTGACATTTTCTTACTCATTGTATGAGAGTTGTTGTATCCTGGGCCTTCCTAGCTCATCACCTGAGAGTGAGACAGAGTGGGAGAGAAAAAGCAAGTAAGAGTGAGAAAGATGCAGATTGCTGGGAGCATTCAAACCTTTACATTTCATTCTCACCCAGTCCATTAAATAAGTTATCCATAAAATAAAATGTTTCATGCAGTTACATGTTCTCCAAAACTGCACAACAAGCTTGCTATTCTGGGGCTGACTGCTGACTTAATACTGCTTTCTTTCAAAAAGGAAAATAAAATTTGAAATGGCATGTTCCCTCCATGAAACATTTACTCACAGAAAACAACCATATGCCTGACACCATGACTTGAAATGTCAGATGCACCCTTAGAAAAATCAAAGATCCAGATAAAGTGCAGACCAAATCGAGAACATAATGAAGGTTAGAACAAAGTTGATTTGAGGACAGTATTCCAGGCATAGGCTCAGGAGTTAAAGTTGAAACTCCAGTAAAAAGAAATGTTGTCAGTCCTGGACTGCGCAGTGGAGAAAGCTGGTCATAAGTGCAAGTCTGACACAGGTCTTTAGATAGCTGGATGCATTTCAGATTTACAAACAGCCAACATACTACATTGTTAAAAGAAGCAGATTAAATGTTTGTTGCACTAAACTGAATCCTAACACCTGATGAAGTTAGTGAACCCCTTTTGGCCTACAGTACAACCAGGAATGTGTATGGAGTAGTCTTCCTAAGCCATACTCACCCATCACTGAGTCTAAGGAAGACTGAGTGTGTGGAGCAGTCCTCCCTGGATAAATGTGAATGTAAGAATGCAAGATACACTTTCAATTCACCTTCAGGGTTAGACAATGAAAGGGTAAAATCTTTAATTCTGTAGCTTGCTCATAGTTTCCATTTATAAATGCCTATTAAATTGCTACACTATGTTTGTTTCACCCAAGTCCCAAGTGAATTAAGCCTATATAAAAGCAATAATCCTAAAAATGTCATTTGTTTTTGTTCATAAGTACTAGGTAACCCCTCTTTATGTGTATATTCTTGGACAACTAACTTCAGTTGAAACAGTAATACAAAAATGCTTTTATCTTGTATAGTTTTTCCTTTCTTTGAAGTGCTGGAATCCTTTTCGTTTGAGGGCTAGTGCTGACATTGCAAAAGAGAAATTGGTGTTGAATGTAGAATTGATCTAATGCAAACAGTGGTTGGTAATAAACCAACACCACTCTCCATCATCAAACAAAGTCAACAATATCCTTGCTGGAGTCATCCAATACATTGTGTTATAATTCTGTTCTAATTAAATCATGATTTCTATCTCAAGCTCATGAGGATCAGGAAGGATCCTGATCACCCAAATTTCATATGGCAACTTTGGAGCTTTAGGCTCTTCCACACAGCAGAGGTCTGCAGATAAGACAGGTAACAACTCAAGTCATACCTCTCTGAATTAATTTGACACCATTTTCAAAAATGATCACTTTTCTTTAATAGCATTCATGGACTTTAAATAAGCATTGTTTAGATCTAGTAATTATTATTTATCCATTGTAATTGATATGTACTATTCTTAGTCTCAACAATAAAATATTTCAGTTCACTATGACATCTAAATTTACTTTAAATTGAAACTTTTCTTTGAAGACTAGCTGTGTTTTGGTCTTGTGGAAACAACCAAGGTTACTACTAAAAGCTAAATTAATTTTATGTAAGTGAGGCGCACAAACTTTTTGGTTTTTTTTGTAAAGCCAAAATGCTCACTCTTCTTTATGGAATGTACACATTATATTCTGACATGCATCTGCATTTGATTAAACCATAATTTACTGGAAAAAATGTAAAATTATGATCAAGGAGAAAAAACAAACATGCAATTAAGCAATTAATCTTCATCCCTGGCTTAAGGAGGCAACACTGTGTTGTTGAGAAGAGAGACCGGGCGGGAATTATATATTTTTTTATTTTCTTGTGGGATGACTTGGCTTCGGAGGGGTGGCCAGAGCTACACGAAGGAACAACTCAGCGAAAAACCCGCTGCCGCCAAAAAAAATGAAAGAGAGAATGTCAAAATGGCGAGGACTCTCCAGAGCCAAGCCTTTTTGGGGGGGGGGGGGGGGGGGAGGATGGCAGGAGGAGAAGAATACTCACTGGACTGGTTCCTCCTCATGTGGACCTGGAAAGGAAAACAGGCATTAATTAATGAGGGAGAGAGGAGTTATGAAAATAATGGGGGACATGAAGTACTGCGTCCCCACATTCATTCAGTGAGTACGGGCCTCCCAGGAGGAAACACACACACACACACACACACACACACACACACACACACACACACACACACACACACACACACACACAGAAAAGGAAACACACACGTAGATCAAAGTAAGAGCCAAAAACATAAAGTCATGCTATCAGAAATATAACCTCTGAATCGTAAAAAATCTTTAAAAACAAGAACAGCATAAAATACAGCAGCCAGTTCAACCTTTTGATGCAATGCGTTTGATCTTCTAAGTTCATCAGTGGTGCAAAAACACCAAGTGAGATGAGGGGATACTATAGGACAATGCCACACTGTACTAATGTGACCATGTACTTCTGTTTGACTATATAGAAATGCTGCATATAAACTCTCATTACAGGTTTTATTACTGCAGTCTAAAAAACCTTAATCAATCAGAATGCAAACTGGGACAGGAAACACTGCTAAAGCGTTAAACCACCAGATAAAGTTGTAGGCATGGAGGCAGGATTTGTCCCCATAAGCACAGAGTGGCAAATGGGATCAATTATAGCTCTAAGGCCAAACACCAGACAAAAGCAGTTATGACAGAACGTTCAGAGAGAGAGAGGGGAAGAACAGAAAGGCAGCAAAATATATGAAAAATAAAAAATGCTTTGCCTGTAATCTACAACAGATGACGCACATTCATCCCAACCTATATTTTTAAGCTCCGGAACAACATGGAACACATCTGTCTGCCTGGGGGGGGGGAGACAAAGAGGGGATCATGTGAAAACTAACTGAAAGGAGCAACAAACAAATAAACAAAAACAAAAATGGATGAAACACTTCCAATGGGACATGAAGACAAACAGTAAACAGTTGTTTTGTTTGTTTGTTTTTTGTGTGTGTGTGCGTGTGTCAGGGAAGTGGTTAATTATTGCAGAGGGTAATCCTAGTGTATACTGGGTTCATTTGGACCATATCAGAAAGCAGTGCTTCAGTCTGGCTCACTGTCAGAGTTGCTCTTGAAAGACATTCTCCTCAAAGCAAACCCGCGAGGCAGCAAAGACGAGGCCAGCAGACGGGCCAGGCCAAGCTTACTGCAAACAGGCGCCAAGGAAGACTTGTGAAGAAGCAGAACAGACTTATGCACTGCTTTCTGGGGGAGTGAAAAAAAGAGAGGAGAACTAATGGAAAATGCTCAAAAAGTGAACAGAAAGAAGATGGGACCTTCGTTTGGGATGGATATTGCAAAAGAGAGAAAGTTCAGAGTTTTGACCTCATTTAAATAAATTAACATGAAGTGACTAAACATTTCGTGGGTGTGTCACACTT
Source organism: Electrophorus electricus (assembly GCF_041902795.1). Taxonomy (NCBI): domain Eukaryota; kingdom Metazoa; phylum Chordata; class Actinopteri; order Gymnotiformes; family Gymnotidae; genus Electrophorus; species Electrophorus electricus. The sequence goes on along the minus strand of NC_137497.1, from coordinate 28,845,722 downwards.
GTGCTATTACTCCGTTCATCACCGACAAGCAATGAGATGAGAAAGCATTGGATGAAAATGCACTGGGCTGCATCCATGCAATCTGAGCTGCACACAAATTCCAGCAGTAGCACATTATAATCCAAAACAGTATTAACATCTCTAGATTATCTTCCAGTCATTTTAACCAAAAGCAACCATCAATGGATAAATACACTGAGTCCAGTTAGAGAGGAGAAGAAAGAGCTCTTTAAGTTATCTTTCATCAGCTACTACTAAACATGTTATTGAAGGTAAATGACCTGATGAGAAACTTTAAATGATTTATTGCACAGGCCAGTCACAGGCATGCCTATGAGGAGACAAAACGTGTTAACTGTTTCAAGAAGGGTCAACATCCTTGGCAGACTGTGTAGATATAACAGTCAACTACTGCCCCCTAGTGTCAATGTCAACAGAACAGAGAGTGGGGGCACAGAAAAAGAGAGTAACAGCACAAAACAGGATGAAAGGAAGTCACATCAACTAATCAGAGCTCTCTCACAGTTCAGAGTAAGCCAGTCACACTATGTCCAATTGTGTATATTTTTGTGAGTAAGTACCTATAACCATGTGCTTATGTTTATGTGTGTGCTCAACTCCATCTTACCATGGTGGAGGGAGAGAGGGTGATGTTGCCGATGGAAGCCTTCAGCTCGTCGATGGTGGCTTTGTGCTGGTGCGTGCCGTTGTTGGGCTGCACCGGTTTGATCTCCACGTGGAATTTCCTGCGGTCGTCCTCTTCCTCGGAATCGCTGGATGAGTAGAAGGAGTTGTCTTTGGCATGTGAATGGAATCGTTAAGGAAGTCACAGGACAGAGACACAACAGAAACAGTACTTTGGACAGGGAATAAGATCACATGTAAAAATATTAGTCTACAGTGAACCCAGAACACAGAGTTAAACATCAGCTAGAAGCAGAATAAAGGAAACCATAAAAGTAAATTAATAAATAAAAGCAAACGTTTCTGTAAAGTAGGAGATGAGCACAACTTGCTGAAAGTAACAAAGGCTCATACATATTGGCTCTGGGTAAAGTTGCTCCGCCTCAAGGAATCTCAAAGAAGACAATTTATACTAAGCAAGTATGACCTTAGTAAGAGGTTGTCAGTTGCTGCGAGATGTTGTACTGGAGAGACTCATTTTCAGGAGCACCTGCCTGAAGGATATCGTTTTCACTGACTTCTGGTCGAATGCAGAACCCCTCTTCATCTACCTGAGGCACGTTCTAGAAACACAACACAACACACATGAAGCACAGCACAGCACACCGCCTCACACATGAAGCACAGCACACCGCCTCAGACACGAAGCACAGCACCCTACACATGAAGCACAGCAAAAAATGTGTTATGACTTCACAAATCCACCATGTATTGCAACTTGTATAACAGACAGTTTTGAAGCCACTGGGCTACATCTCACTGCATTTTGGACATCTATGGCTCCATAGAAGTCTGGCGGTGCTCCATTGGCAGTGTTCTACAAAAAACAAGCAAGTGAAGTTTGTGAATACAACTGCAATAAAGCATATATAGTTCATCAGTTAAATGTGAAGTCATTTTGAACTACAGCTGTGACAAGATTTCAGAGGACAATTATACCATTGTTACTGAGTTATTGGGTCACCCATTAAAAACACAGATGGTCAGCATATGTTAGAAAACTCAAAAACAGAAATATTACTGTGGAAATTTACTACAAAATCACTTAAGTAAGAAAACTACTGCCCTCATGTGCATGTATGTTTTACACAAAAGATACAAAACTTGATCAGCTGACTAACTATATACTTAAAAAATACTCACAGCAGCTTCAGGTTCTGTAGACTCACTATATGAATGAAAGATAAACAAAGGAAATGGGTAATTACTGTCAGATTTATTAACATTAGTATCCCTCAGCACATGATGAGATGCAGCTACCTGAGTCATTTGACTTATACCATTATTAACTGACACTCATTTTCTGCTTTCAATGACAAACAGTAATATTCCAGTAATTATATGCCCACTTACGTAGAATCTGTATCCTTGTCTTTTCGCCGCCCTGGAATGGTAAATGGCTTCCTCTTCCTAGGTTTGGCAACTAGTTGAACAAATTACACAGTTGTTACCCTGAGCAACTCCAGGCTCAATGCTGGCAACAGTGCTATTATGACTGACTCTAAACCTGCATGTGACTCAAGTTGGAACTATCCGAAATGGTTTTTGCTTAATTCAAGCAACATCTAATCATTGAACTCCAAAAAGTTACATGACACATTGGCAGATTTGTTGCAAACAAGGAGATGTTGCCAAGAGATCTGTGAAGTGTGTTTATATACATACAAAAACACTCACACACACACACGTAAAAATTTAAATTTGCATTCAAACTTGACCACAGTTGCTGTGCATTCAAGTTGCCTGCAGCAGAAATGATAAATAGACCACAACTACACAAAAACAATCTGTTTTTGTGTAGTTGTGATCTATTTATCATTTCTGTACGCCACACTAGCTAAATCAATTAAACAAATTATTGTAATAATAGTTAAATCTGGCTGATTGAACAAATACATGTGAAATCTATTTCATACTGCAATGACAAAATAGAACAAAAAATATACAGAGCTAAAGAAGCTTTGCAAATTGTTAATTTATAATTAAAATTCTATTTAAAGCTATTTGGATCTTTTGCATAAAATAAACAAAAATCATTCATTTCACATACCTTCACTGGCAATGGAGACATTACATTCCTCAAATTCAATGGGCCCTGCAAAGAGTATAAAAGATTCATCTTGCGGTTATCGCACGTTTTGGTTTGTGGCATGTTCAGACTCCGTCATCTCTATGCAATTAAATAAAAGGCGGGCAATAGCAACTTTTTGTGTTACATTTTTTTTTATTATTTAAAAAACTTTCCGCAAGTAAGCCATCAGTCATCTCTGACGTCTCCTTGGAGTCAGTACAATTTACAAACAGCACGCGACACTCCCACGCAGACGTCCTTACACACGAGCCTGCGTGGTGAACGTAGAGGCCTCAATGAGCAAATAAATCATCTGGCGGACAAAACTAGAGTGAACTGTTCTGGGGGTTAGAACAGTTGTACAATTTCAAGGAGAATATTAACGGAAACCGACTCAAGTAACGAGAAAAAAAAAACAGTTCAAATGAATGACACAGGGTGTGGAAAAACATGGATATCCATGTTGTTTCCTAGTCATCGATTTTACATATTTTACATATTTAAATGTTTATGCTATGAGTACAAACCCTTCCCCAAGGCTCGAGATAATTAGATGAGGATGATTCAAAACAAGCACGTATACGCACACACATCCGTCTCTCTATCTGTGGATGTCGTTTCTCGGAATAGACTGGAAAATTCATTATACATTATGACAACTACACACCCTATAAAGTGATTTGTAAATCAATATTACGTTTTCTCCAAGACCTTTAGTCGGTAATAGTAAATACGCACTGAAAATATATTAACGTCTATTCCCAGCTATCGTGACTAAGAGTGAAGAGAAAATCCGCCCTTAAGAAACTTGATTGACGTTAACAGTGTTTTCTTTTGTGTTTACGCGCATCAGGCTAACGCTTGTCCGAGAAATAAGGAACTTTTTTTTACTACCAGATCTCAACAAGAGCGCACAGGGCACTGTTTTCACAGCGCAAGAATGCCTTGACCTGGAAAAAAACCAACAACAAAAAGGACACGATATCACAAGTATGCAGCAGAATTTCGATTCAGCTTCCCTGGAGGATGAGAGCCGCAAGCATAAATGACGCATTGCTCGGTGCAGGCAAGCAGCGAGTCACGAGAGACACGCATTGTTTTCACTGAAGTGGATTAAGTATGACCGCTCTACTGTACTGTTTAGTATCATTGCTCGCTCGCTCTCTGTTTGCGTGTAATATTTCCTCCAATAAAACATACCGAAATAGCCAATCCCACTAGCCCACGAAAAAGACAAAAGTTGCCTCCTCCTTTCAATCGCTAACACGTAAATGACCGGCACGTGCATCTACTAGGATGGAAACAACACCTTTTGCACAATTTTTCTTTTTCCCTGAATACTCTTACGAATGTGACTGAAAGAAAAAAAAAAAGACAAGTGACGTCAGGGCAGGAACCACACGATGACAACATTGCAAAATTTCATGTGACAATATTTACGCACATAACATGCCCCATGCCCAAACCTGGAAAAGGCATTAGGCTTTGTTTAAAAATTCTCTAAACAGACTGTTTCGTTTATATCACGACGCAACCGGCCACATGTGTGTTTGTATATGAGGAAGGCGTGCAGTCACGCGTGAACGGAGGATACCGGTTTAAATTGCGTATACGGAGTACGATTCTAGGACTGAGCGAGCAGTGAGCTTGCGTGCCTGGCTCATTGCCAGTTAACAGCTCAGCTGGATGTCGGTGACCTGCGTGAGCAACCCCCCCCCCCCCCACACACACCGCCGCCTACTCAGCGTGTCACTTCGGCATTGTTGCCGTGGCACGAAGTTTGTTCAACCCCTCTCTCTTTGAGAACGGGGTGGGGGGGTTGTCGCTGTGCTTATTTCTTTGTGGAGGACAGGTTATTGTTCTGACAGTGGCGCGACCCTTACCGAGCAGCTTGATACGAACCTGGAATTCTTTGCTGACCCAAACAGTTTCAGCCTCAATTAATTCCGCTGTCAAAACAAATGCGGGCGAGCGCAACCTCGGACGCTTTGTCTGGGACCAAAAGGTCCACCGTGCGCATGTATACAAAACAAAAGCCGAGGTTTGCCGCTTACGTCACACAACACAACGCTAGTGAAGAGTAACTTGCTAGGGGACTGACGACATTTTGGCAATACTATCTTCGTATGAACATGGAAGTGTACTAGCTGTATTTACTTGAAGGAACTGAAACCGTCTATGAGACAGTAGGTATATATCGAGACAGCGACTACGACTAATGACTCAAATGTCAGACTATACTCTCAATGCAAAATCTTGAAAAGTTCAAATGACAAATTTGTTTAAGCATTAATATAGACCAGAAATAATTAAGAACAGGAAGGCAGGAGGTCAAGGACTGAAAGAAGGAGCCACAGAGTGAGAAACTTTAACCACACTGAGGGCCCCTCAGAATCAATTGTTTTAATCTTCCATAAAAGTGGATGCCCTTGACATCCCGCTTAGCATGTGACATCTAGCTCCGCTTGAAGATGACCTAAGGGCTCTTGTAAAGGTCACAGATTAGCAAGACACCATGTGTAAACTCCACTATGCTTCAGTAATCAAGGGGAAACTCCTATCAAGTGTGTCTGTGGTATATTGCTTCATGCAGATTAGTTGGCCACTAATGGTCATTCTCTCTCTCTCTCTCTCTCTCTCTCTCTCTCTCTCTCTCTCTCTCTCTCTATATATATATATCTATATATATATATATATATATATATATATATATATATATATATATATATATATATCTCTCTCTCTCTCTCTCTCTCTCTCTCTCTCTCTCTCTCTCTCTCTCTCTGTGTGTGTGTGTGTGTGTGTTTTGTTAAAAGGGGGGCTTCAAATCCCAGAGGGACACAGCACTGCACTTTGACTTTTCTCTAATCTGCCACACCAAATTTATTTTGATAATTAGTTTATGACCACAGTTAGGCATATCTTGCTGCAGGAAAAACAATAAACACAACTTTAAAGCTAAGAGAACTTTAAGTCTTAAATGCCACTGCTTTGAATACAGAAAGGTGGGGAGGAAGAGATAATTAGCATTATGCAAATGTGATTTCCACCATGGTTTGTTCTTAATCAGCACTTGCAGCACTGCTGGGTTAAGTACTCCTGTAATGACTCCAGAAAATGTCACTTTTGTATGTGTGTGTGTGTGTGTGCGCGCGCATGTGTGTGTGTGTGTGTGTGTGTGTCTGTCTGTCTGTGTTGTTACCTGGCCTCTCTTTGCCAGTTCCTTTGCTCTCAGCCAGTTTCTGTATTAAACTTTCCACAGAGGTGTTCTCCATGTCATTCACAAACTCTTTATGCACCTTTATAATCAAATAAATGAAACAATATATAGTCAGTTACTGAAAATTCAGATAGTAAATATTAAACAGTAAAAAGCAAATCCACATTCAGCACATTCACATTGTTGCCCATTTAGGGCACATATTTTAAGTGTTCTTTTGTACTTCCAGCTGGTTATAAACAATATGCAAGTAAAAAAATAAGTTAACATGCAACTGAATCACTTCTGTGATCACTAGCTGTAGATGGCTCACTTCTTAAAAAACATCTCTATTACGTTTCATTTTGAAAGTGCAGAAATGAAGAATCAAATGTCAGACAAAATTACTTTTCAGACAAATCACATATCAAATGCTGAAATGGAACAGTGTACCCAAAATATACAGCTATAAATCTATAAATTTGTGAAGTAGTTTCTTTTAAGTAATTTTTTCAAATTAAGCTCTGCTTCGCCACTCACATGCCCAAAAATTCCACTTATGTGACATCATGCAACCCTCCAACCATCTTCTCAGAAGCCTAGAGACTTTTACAAATAAGAAGCTACAAGCAGGTATGAATTTGTGTGGAACAGATGCCCAATTGGGTTTAGTACTGGGCAGAAGGTCGGGAGGGGTGGTGGTGGTGGTGGGTGGGGGGTGTGGGGGGCTTGTGGGTTGAGAATGAGGCCATGCAAGGAGAAATTTGCGAGCGACACCCGTGTCCAGAGGGACTGCTTTTAATGCCTTTGTTTTGACAGCACTCCAAGCAGGCTTACAAAAGCAATATGTTGGCACTTCTTCTGAGCCGAACCCACTCCCTTCTACCCCCAGTCAGCTACGGGGGGCTTCAAAGGTCTCATTGTGAGAGAGATTTGTGAGCGGTTGCCTTAATCTGCTTGTGCATTCTTTGTTTCGTGTCCATTGGGAGCATGTAGTGGTGCATGTTGCTGTTTTGTTTTTGTAGTGGGTTTTTTGTGTGTTTCTTTGGTTTGGTTCTTGGGGTGAAAGAGCCTAGAGCAGTGAGATGTGCATGGCAGAGTGACAAAACTGTGCATCCATGTGCACACACATGCGTGCGCGTGTGCACACACACACAGGTTATTAACTAATACTGACATCCATCATTTTTCTGATGTTTGTGTGTGTGTGTGTGTGTGTGGACATCTAGTAGCACTCTCTGTGGTCATTCTTAATAAATGAATCTGGGTCAAGAATATTTCTTAAAAGTTGGCCTTGAACGTATAAACATTTGTAATAAAAGGACTGCTACAGTTTATTTGTAAAGCCACAGCATTTAAACCTGAACACCTCACAGACTCCGAACCCTTCAACAGATATATACATCCAAAAGTGTTCGCAGATATAGGATACAATGATATTACTATGATTCTTTAGGGATCCATTTAAGCTTGCTAAGACCTTTTTAGTAAAAATGAAGAATCATTTCCATAGTGTGCATTCTAATAAGGATAGGGCAAAATAATTACATTTGCCAGCAGATATTCCATAAGCGGGTGACAGTAGGAAATACATGTTAACCCACGTCGGTGGATGTTAACCCACATCAGTGGAGTAATGAACAGGTTCTACACCAGGGCCTAATGGGATTCTGCGTCTGGAGACCATTTTGGACGTTATGGTTTAAGGAGTGATTGTCTGTGCTGAGGCTGTGCAATGGGTAAATATAGAAAGTTTGAGTCAATGTGTGTTGTTGTTGTATTGTGTAAAGTCCATATGGAACTGGTGTCACCGAGCACGCATTAATGGCATCAGTGGGGCTGGGCCTCAGTGAAGTGCGTGAAACGCTAATAGGCTGGAGCAGGACATTTGATGCCTAATCCTGTGTATAACTATGTAGAACATGTATTAATAGGATTTGCAGTATTCAAAAAGATTATCAAGTTTGTTTATGCCAAATATGCATCTTATTAGAAATTAATTATATTTTTAATTGCTTTTCATAAGACCAACTGAATACAATAGTGTTTAAGCTTCAGCCAAAAGCTGAACACATCAAATTCAAATTCTAAATGAGACTATAAAATGTGTATGTGCATGTATGGAGTGTGTGGGGGTGTGTGTGTGTACTCACCTCTCCAATCTGTTTGTGCGTCTCCTCGATTGAGTAAGCGTAGGATTGGATGATCTCCTTCATATGCAAGACATGGCTTTCCTCAATGTCCTGGAATTTCTGATGACACAAATGCACACCCCCACATTTATACATATAATTCATTGTCTGTACTAAAATAAGTTAACACACTTTATTTATCCTTTTTGCACATATCTTACTATTTTAAAATAAAGGGACTGTATTAATAGCTACTTAACACTGCAGCTTTCACAGTCATATTCAGTCAGCTGTTGCAAAGCTTCCATGGGCAATATGGGAGTGAAGCAAACTATTCTGAATGCTGAATATGGATAATGAATGCCTCATCTTGAGTCACTTACCATTTAATGACAGTAATGAAAGTGAATAGTCTAATTATTAACAGTAATACTTTCATTCTAACTAGAACGAATTCTAATGTGTGTGTGGGTGCGTACGTGCATGTGTGTGTGAGCAGTCCTTTTTTGTTGTTGGAACTTCCTGTAAAGCATATGTTTGGGTGGTCTGGGAAGACGGAGCAAAAATAAAGAAAAGTATGTGCGTGCATTCATATGCGTGTGTGTGTGTATAAGTGTAAATGTGTGTGTGGTTGGTCGGAAGGGAAAGAGAGAGAGAGTGCCCTGGTTGCATGGCTGATCTGATGTTTACTCTCTTCTCAGACTGACAGTTTGGGTTTTGGCAGCCATGTGGACATGAGAGGAAACGGGTGAAATCCCGAATAAACCAATGGAAACAGGATAATTACAGCATGAAGATGAGCATGCGTAACCACGGAAACACATGTATTTGGGAGTGCATGCACATCTGATTTTGATATATATGATCAACCCAGATGGTTCCAATCCCAAATGGCACATTGATCCCATTACAGAGGAAAAAGCACATCCCGCCTATAATATACAAACCATCACAAGCACACACACACACACACACACACACACACACACGCGCGCATACCTGTGCTGTCTCTGACATTTTCTGTTCAAATTCAGTCTTGCTGCTGCTGTATTTCTCGACATAGGACTTGTATGTCTCTGTGGCTTTCTTCACCTTCACTCCAACCTGTCCAGACAGAAGAAAACACACAGTCAGTCTTTAAAACAGACCTTCTGTTTCTGAGTCTGTAAAGGAATATACCACACATTAAAGTAAAATGTATTGTAGCTTCACAGTTTGCATGCAATAGGGTGTATGAGCTTGTTCAGGGCAGTGGTAGCTCAGCGGTTAAGGTACTTAAGGTACTCAACGGAAGTTTGCTGGCTCAAGCCCCACCACTGCCAAGTTGCCACTGTTGGGTCCCTGAGCAAGGACCTTAACCCTCAATTGCTCAAGTTGGTGAAGTATGTACATACATACATGTGTGTGTGGTTTGTGCATGTTCGTGTGTGAGCCTGCCTTATCCAGGTCTCGCTGGGTGGCACCATCTTTACGCATCCGTTCCAGTTCCAGGCTCTTATTGTTGTAGCTTTCTTTGCTCTTCTGTAGCACCTGTGACATGCTCTGTATGTTCTGCACCGCTTCCAGTGTGGACGACACCTCCTCTTTAGTCTGCCGGGAGAAGAACAGCACCGAGACATTTACCTCTGCTCCTGAACTTATATCCCGTTAAGACCCAGTCTGGAACAAAGGTTAAAGGAACACTCTAGCAGGGCTAACACTGGATGACAGCTAGATAGCATTTGCATCATGTTAAGAGGCCTTAAAGGAAAATTCCAGTATTTCCAGGAAAATCCAGAATTTTCAAATGCCAAATCTATTGTAGCAGACAATAATTTTGAAAGGTTTCTCTGTACCCATGTACAGTAATTGTAACTGAGTAAAACTACTCATGATGTACGTCCAAGGGCAGCTGCTGAATTCCATCAATAAATGCTTGAAATACATGATTATATAATGAATCATGAAAGCATGAATTATATATGTCCACAGCATACTTTACAAACAAAAATACATATTTCCCATAATTGTTTATCCAGTTTAAGTGTGTTTCACACATGTGTTTGTTCATTCTTTCCCAAGTACTGGGAATTTATTAGATTTATTATAAATTCCACGTTAAATGCCCATGTCCTGCAAATGCGGTCGATGGAGACTGAAAAATGTTGAATATTTCTTTAATTAGGTTTCAATTCAACATAAAGTAGCATTAGCATTCTGTGGAGCCTAGACTCTGACTGAAACGGCTCCGCTATTCTCGGTGAGCTTTTAGGACTTAAGCTTCTGAAGCTAGTCTTTATGCCAAGACCTACAATAAATGGAAAAGCCACGAAAATACCCAATGGACACTAATAATGGTTTTGCAATCAAACTGCGGTTATGGTTGTAGTTCCCATTCCAGCCAGAATGAGCTTATTGAGAACTTGGTCAGTGAATTTTTTGCAGTTTGTTTACTTCTATGCAAAAAAAAAAAAAAAAAAAAAGCCATTTAAATGTAGCCACAGATCTCTGTGAAATAAAAGGACATTTCTATGATTCATTTTGTAAGAAACCCTCTGTGTAATTTGCTCTAGGAGATTAGAAGTAATAGCTAGTGAGACCGTCTTCACAGTCATTTAGCTGTGAAATGACTATAGCTAAGGAAATGTGGACTGGGTGCCTTATTTAAAAACCTGCCTGTCCTACTTTTTGGTCTTTTGAAAGAAAAAAAAAAAAAAAAAAAAAGTTAAAGTTATACACATGTTATACACATTCATCTTTTAACAGAAAGTAGTCAGAATTTAACAACAGAAACAGCATAAGAAAAATGGACTAACAATGCATATACCTCCGCCATGTGTTTATGATTATTCTTAGTACATTACATGAGAAGACTCCAGTCACCTTCAGACCTGAACCGAGCCTCGGACATATTACATAGACAAAGTAGTTCTATTTTTTAAACTGGAAAAATTTAAGTTTTTGATACAACTTTTATGTAACTCGTGAAAACATACCATGATGAGAAAAAGAAACAGGAAAAGAGAGAGAATGAAAGGGTAGGTACAAGAGCTGCACACACGCATGCGCCTGCGTCACACGGCAGCATTATTTCAAAGACAATGTTTTATATTTTTTAATCGGGGTGCTTAGCTTGGCCTGTTTTGTGTATTTAATATGAGTAACTGAAGTAAACAAATGTTTTGGATTCAATTTGTTGCTTCGCACTATACACAGACAGGACACGTAAAGACCAGAGACTTGAAAGTTTTCCTTTTGTGAAAAAACAAATCGGAGCTCCAGCTCTCCCTCTTCTGTTATTCTGAGGGAAATGAACAAATAAACTAACTGAATCTAGCGCAGTCTCAGAGCCATCCTGTAGCGAGCCGTTCAAATGAGCACGTGTTGCTGTAATTCACTGTAAGCACATGACGTCAGCTGGTATAACACATTTAAGGTTCATCATATACTGTGGCTGCATCTATCAAAATGAGGATCGAATTAAGAGTAACAGGGGAGCCAAAAAACCTTATTTAAATAAATTTCCCACATTTTAGGCTTTGGAGAATTTTTGTGTTATAAAGCTCCAGACACACACAAGCATAGTGGCTGAACAAGTTAATATAATCAAAAGGTAAAGACATGGATCAGATGATATTATTGTGTTTTTATATTAGTTTAAAAACCAACTTTGAAATGTTGCAGTAATGAGAATACTAAAGAGAACAGTGGTAAAAGGAAACACGGGGACCTTTCATGATGGCATTTCATCAAGGAAACTCTTACTAATTGCACTACACATTGGGCTGGGAAATAACTTCATTTGAGCAAGGCTAAAAGTATCCCAGGCACCGCATCTCATCGGATAGGTATAGATGACATGTAGCAGCTGCAAAGAGTTACAACCCAGCCTGGACCAGCAGGTCAGGCAGAAATAACGCAGGCTTCCAGCTGAGCTCGGAAGTTAGCAAACAGGCTCTGTACCTCATCAGTCAGTCTGCAAAGGCCCAGCGGGTTCAGCGTTAAATTAAGGCAAGGCATCAAAATGGCACAGGTTCTCCAAAGCAAAAAAATAAATAAATTGATGGTTTACTGAAGCCAATGCAACTGCATCTGTAAAAGCAACAGTATCTATAAAATATGCTCAAAAGTTAAATGTAGGCATTATAAGGCCAGAAAATTCTAACTTTGTTTACACACAGGAAGAACTGTGGGAAATTATATACCTGCATCCCCTGTGTGACAGATTAACTGATGCAGTGCTTCATTTGGCATTTGACCCCTACTCCATTGGAAGCAGGACACTGCTTTGCTACTCCACTAAAGTTTTAGATAAAATCTGACCAGTGGAACAGGAGGACCAGGTGCGACATGCTTACCTTCTTGTGCGCCTTGGCCTGTTCGTCCATGTACTTCTGAACCTCCCTGATCAGCTCCTGCAGCTTACGCACCAGATCCATGTGACAAGAAGCCAGCTTTTCTGTTGACAGCCTAAACACGTCCCATAGCGGTGCAAACGTGCTGCAGCAAAGGTCACAGATTAAGGTCATCAGAGGGCTTAGAATGACAAAGATGCAAAGAAACATACAAATGAGAGTAGTTCCACTAAATTATGTATTAAGTATTAATCGCTAAATTAATTGTGAATATGTGCATTTATATTGTAGACATAGATCTGAATTAATATCATCCAATGAACTAGTTCAGAAAGGTAGTTAGTTTTATAACTAGTAAATAGTATTATTTATTACACTGAGGAAATGCACTGACACACTGTCATTAGACACTAAAGAATTAGTAAAGATTTTACGCACGATTTTGGACCAGATTTAAGATTTTGTGTATGCTACAGTCTCATGGCCTGCACTGTACTTGAAAGTTGGGCAGATTCTAAGTAGTTCACCATGGCAGGTTTTCTCAGATTATTTGAAAACATTATTAAGGGACAATTTGCTACTCTTTAACTGTATGTCTATGTAAACTACTAGAACTATTAAGATGACGTATATAAAAGTTCCTAAAATTTACTGAGGATTCTGAAAGATCTAAAAGAAATTCTGCCCAGTATCAAAGTAACATGTAAACCAAAAGAATACAAACATAAAACTCACCTCACATTGCCACACACACACCTTGACCTCAAGCCGACATACTCTTAAACTAACTGTGAGAAGTGTGAGAACTCATCTCACACTCCCACATACCCCCCTGACCCCAACCCCCCCACACACCATGTTCCTAACTGCGAGAAGTGGGAGAACTCACCTCTCACTCCCACACACACCCTTACCCTAACTGTGAGAAATTGCTGGCAGTCTTGGCCAGTTTGGTCATTGATCTGGAGTATGTCTCCTCAATGGTAACCCTGCAGATGAAGCAGAACATGACACTGTGAGTACTTCACAAACTTTCAAACTCACCTGAGACAAATTTACAAAACTGAAACTAAATATGATGAATCTTTAAAATGTTCATGCTTTTCATGTGATATTTCCATTTGTTAAACATATAAATTAAATGAGAAAAATTAATGTTTTGTAAAGGTTAGTATAAACAAACAAAAACAATAAATAAAATATAGGCTGTGGTTTTGCTCCCATGCCAAGCTTGGTAACTGACAAATCGAGTGTCCATCAGACACACGTGTGCACATACGTTTGCTGTTATAGGACACAAATTGGTTTAGCAGTACAGAAAATGAAAGAATTCCTGTGTCCTTTGCTGTGAATGGAAGGGCAGAAGCAGGCGGACAGAGGGCACATCCAAGGGTAACAGAGCTATGCACAGAGGTCTGACAGGCCAAAACAGAGAGGACTAGGAAATCAGGCAGGGCCACTTGGTATACAGAACTAGACTGAGAAGCAAAGCAGTTATCTTTCTCAGAGGTTTTGCTTTGTATTGCTGTATGACATATCCCATTAAACTGAAACCAAATATTGTTATGGCTACACTTCCATTGAATCCTAATTTTAAACTCAGGAACAAAAATCACTTTTATTCTAGGTTTATGCTGCAATTTGGGAGGCTCTTGTATTAAAAGAAGCCTCCCTCCACCTTAGTGATGCCACAATGCCACCAAATTATCATAATCTTTATCTACATAGGAATAATTGGTCCCCAAAAAGAGAGAAAATCACTCAGTCACGCAGTAAACCGATTGCCCACAAGAGGGCGCCAGACATTTTAATGATTTATTAACGCACAACAAGACACAAAACGTATACAACAAAAACAAACAAACAACACTTGAACAGGTGATAACAGCGTTATGAGTCTTTCAGGTACACTAATGTTTGGAAAATTCCATTCAGGTTTGTCATTAGACTTTTTTGTACATGAGCAGCAGTACATGAATCATAAGTACGCCCTGAACGACATTTTAGCCCCATTTGGGCAACGCTCTGAAAAAAAAATGTTTAGAATGTTTGAAACCAAAATGTGTCTCCCTCATGCCCCTTTCTTTTTATCTCTCAGTCTCTCCCTCTTCTGAGATAAACCTTTGAATGTAGCAGGTGGAATTCCTCTCGAGTTTGGGTATCACTCAAAAAACAAGGATTTTTTTTTAGAGAAGAGAAGTTTGGACTGCTTTACATGCTAAATGGCTAACTTATGGGGTATAGATGATGATCATTTTGATAATGAAGAATCACTTTTTAGAATCAAAATGTCTATAAGTCAGTAGGATGTCTACACTCCATGCTGACCATAGTGCCATCTTGTGGAAGATATTTTCCTAGGTAGTCATTGCCTGTGAAAGCAACCAAAGCTATTCAGTGTCATGTCTGCCTGGTATGCTTCACACAGAGGGAGAAGGTCAAAGCCCAAATACTGAGGCACCATGAATGCTTATAATAGACAGAGCTGATGATCAACTACTCTGAAATTCAATAATGTCGAAGTGATGCTGAAACTGAAACCCCTTCAGAAAGACCATGGCTGATGGGACGGGAATCTCTCAAAAACAGTATCTGAGAACAAAATATGATATCATCTCTTTAGCGTCACTGACAACAAAATCTTTTCACGTTAGGATACTCCCTCGTCAGAACATGACCTAAAACTAACAATAAAAACACCCACGTACAAAATTAGTCCTCCATCAAAATGAGGCAAAGATGGCGAAAGGGGGAAGAGACTCCCCTTAGTCACCAAGACATAACAAGATCAGTATGTTATATAAATCTATGACTAAAAAAGACAGTATAGTGCTATAGTGCATAGCTTATATTGCTATAGTATAGAATTATGTAAAATAGCTCCATACATCAACTTTTCAGTTTTTCAGTAACTTTAAGAACTTCACCAGAGTCATAGCACCATCTTGTCCCTTCTTGTTGTCTTCCTCCATCTATGCGGAGTTTGTCTTCGACCTCGCATCTAAACGTGGTAGTCTTGATAATTTGAATAACGAATTTTAAGGGTCTGAAGGCCTGAAACGTAGCCACATGATACTGTTTCCTATACATGTCTTTTCATTTGTCCTTTTAAATCTCGTAAACACTAAAGAAACATGTAATTCTTCGAGCCCCATTTCAAGTTTAAACTTTTAGACCTTTCATCTGAGAATCAGACGTGCTGGGGTGCAAAAGAAAAGATTCACCTGTGCGCGGTGCTCACTACGATACTGTACAGCAGTGGCCTTATATAGGCTACGGTACGCAACAACAGTGAAAACCAAAACCAGCCGCTTTTTAAATTCTCTACGCCAGAATAATCTATGCGCCCTACTTTGAGGCAGGGTACAGGAACAGTTGGACTTTGTTTTACTCTGAAGTAGGTTACTGAATTATGTTTGTCTCTCAGCGCAATGTTTGTCTCTCAGTAAATAACCCCACAGCATTCCGTATTTGGTCTTTGGCATATATAAAAACTCGAGTTTTACCTTTCTCTAATGAAATCTGCAAGTTCCTTGCTGGATATCTGGCCATGCTTCATGTTATGGTAGAGAACGTCGAATCCATTGTTTTTTTCACCCTACGAGGAAAACAATACAACAGAGTAACGACAGAGTAATTTACTTTGACTTAGGAGCACCATTTTAAAAAAAATTGTAAACAGCAGCACTTTCATGGACTCATTTACCATTAGAGGCGCCTCCATTAGCGTTAGCATCGCCTGGACAGCGGATAAATACCTCCTTAACATTCTCTGGTCTACCATATTCATTCTCGACATGGCTCAGTTTATTTATTTGGTTAAATTTTGAACTTCAAAAAAAAAAAATAATAATAATATTCGAGCGAGCTTTAACTCTGTGAAACCGCAACGAAGGTGTGAGACAGTAGCCGTGGTTACAATGTTTGCAGTGTCCGGTACCAGCATTTTAAAAATGCAAGCATGGAATCCATTCATATTTAATGATTAAACATTCTATACCCAATATCCCACTTAACTCTGTCAGTAAACATGACAAACAGTGTGAAAGTTCAGAGTATTTGCTACTTATTTATTTACTACTTTTATCGTCACTCCTAGATTTTTAAACAAGACCTTTATTTCTGTTTAAATGTTAGAAAATAGAATTGCAGCTGGTTGTACATTTAACATGTGTAGGTTTCTAAGAGTGCTTCAACTGCAGAAGAGCAGTATCTGAGGTTGTTTCTTCATGAACACAAATTGATGCTGGAGCATCTGTTTCAAATAGCACAGAGTTACTACTACTCACAGAATGAAGAAACCTGATTTGCTGGGAAACCACAAAACATAAGAGTTCCATTGTATCAACATTTTGCTATTGGAAGGATCTGTTGTCAAGCTGAATATTACAGTACATCATCGTAAGTGTTATAAACAGTTCTGCACAGCGATGTGTTGATTGCTAGCTAATGCCCTCTATTTAACTAGCACATTATTTCTAGTCTGTGTTGTGGCATCTTTGTAATCTGGCTAGTTATGTTCACTGTGGCTGGATTGCTTCTGGTCTTTGGACTGGTGCCACCATGAGGCCTCTTCTGGACA